>NC_089519.1:35910602-36213256 GCF_963924715.1 Thunnus thynnus
GTCCAGGGCGAAGTCAGTCAGGAAGGCGCCCGTTGAGGACGGCGAGGTGTCTGTGGTGCTGGGAGGAAGAGGAAGAGGAGGAGGAGGTGGAGGAGGTTTCTCCAACCTGCCCTCCACGTCCTGAAAGCCCCGCCCCTCCTCCTTCATGACGACGTCGAACAGAACCCGAGCCGGAGGTGATGACTGCAGGCCCAAGGATGACGACGATAAAGACGAAGAGGAAGGACACAGCTCCTCGATCTCCTCCAGGGCCGTGGAGAAGCTGTCTTTGAGTGACGCTGAGGGCGGCGGCGGCCTCGGGGAGTGGTGCAGGTGGTGGTGATGGGCGGCGGAGGAGGAGGGCGGCAGGGTGAAGAACATCGGAAGGTCCTCCTCCAGCAGCGAGGCGGGAGTCAGGCAGGAGTCCAGCGCCGACAGCGAGGACGAGAGGATGCTGAAGGAGGACGAAGGCGGCGGAGGTTGCCGGTAGCCGACGTCCTCGAGGGCGGCGGCGGCAGGCGGCGCGGCAGAGAAGAAGAGCGCGCCAACACCTCCTTCCTGCCTGAAATCATCGTGGATGCGGCGAATGATGTTGTTGATGAGGACTCGGCGCTGCAGGTTGAGGTCGGCGCCCATCCGCGGTCCGTACAGCTTCATGAGGGACATGTTGAGGACGGTCTGACGCTGCAGAGTGTAGGACGCCTGCGACACGCCGCCGACGCCCAGAGGACGTCTGTCTTCCTCCAAACTGTCCTCATCCTCGTCCAGTTTCCGCTTCACCCCGTTACCCAACATAAATCTGTGGAAGAGAGACAGAAACACGTAAAGACGTCAGACAGTTTTTACTGAGAGAAACAGATAAACAGTCAGATTTGATTGATCTGTCAATTATTATCTTGATTAATCGATTAGTTGTTTGGTCCATAAAATATCAGAAATGGGTGAAAAATGTTGATAAGTGTTTCCCAAAACCCAAGATGACGTCCTCAAATATCTTGTTTTGTCCACAACTCAAAGATATTCAGTTAACTGTCATAGAAGACTAAAGAAACCAGAAAATATTCACAAATTCAGACATTTTTGTCTTGGAAAAATGACTCAAAATGATAAACCAATTATCAAAACAGTTGGTGATTAATAGTATTAATACTGAATATTAAAACTGGGTGAAAACTGAGCTTCAAAGTTCATTCTTGACCTCAGAAAAAGTGGTTTAAAGAAAAAAATCACTATAAACTATACAGTAATCCATTAAGATGTGGTTGAAAGCTCTGTAAAAAGCTTGTGAGTTGACCTTGAGTTACAATTATTTGTCTGTTTAGCGGGTATAATGTTTACTGGGTTGGTTAAGCTTGTTATCATGCTAACATTTGCTAAGAGCACTAAACAGCTGAGGCTGATGGGAATCTCACATCTTAACATTTGGAGCAGATGATGACGCTAAAATAAAGGATCAAAGTTTTACATCTTCAGGGGAACATGAACGTGTGAACCAAAGTTTGCAACGATTCATCCGATAGTTGTTGAGATATTTCAATAAAGAGCTGAAATGTCAACGTGTCATGGTGGCGCCAGAGGAAAAGTCAGAGGATCATCAAAACCAGTACGATTCATCCTCTGAGGAACATGAATGTCTGAATGATCCGTTCACAACCACCTTTCATCTAAACTGATTATTGCACACAATCTGCAGTTACATGTTTCATATTGTGCTCTTTGCTTTCTATTACAGGAAACACTCTGAGGATTATTGTAAACTGTGAAAAACACTTCAAACTTATCTCCTTTATCTTCCATTTTGGTGAACAATGATAATATGAATGTGACCAACAGGACCAACACCTGCCAGAAACAAAACCTCAGGAAGCTAAATGTCAAACCGCAGAACTGAAAGATGTGAAGTGTCAGTCAGAACGAAACTCTGCAGACAGACAACGAAAGATGACAGAGAATGTTTGGAGTCACGTAAAAGATCACAGACTCACAGTCTTGTGACAACAAAGTCACAGGTTTGAAACCCCCTAATCTGCAGGGGAAACTCTTCAGAGTGTGAAGGTGAAAGAACCGAAAAAAACACCCGAGATGCTGAGAAATACTGGAAAGTAAATGAAAGTAAAAGTTGCACGTTACATGACTGATAACATGTAAAGCTGGACGAGTCCACGTCTGGTTTACTGGAAGCCGAGTGGCTTCCTCATAAACTGTGATGAGAAACGTGTGTGTGTGTGTGTGTGTGTGTGTGTGTGTGTGTGTGTGTGTGTGTGTGTGTTGACAGTCAGCTGACCTGCTCACATGTGAGCGGCAGTCGGCTGACTGGGTGGGAGTCCAAAACCTTCTGACTTCTTGAACAACAAAACACAGGAAACAGGTGACTTCCGCCCAGAAGACCAAACACACACACACACACACACACACACGCGCACACACACACACACACACACACACACACACTCCTTCACTGTGCATTTCTGTAAAGATCCATAACACAATATTTCTCTTTTATTTTGTGAGAAGAAAGTTAACTACAGTGATTTTAATTAGAGCTGCAACTAATAATTATTCTCCTAAAACTCTCCGTTAATAGTTTACTCTATAAAATGTCAGTTAAAAAAGGTTCAAATGAAATAAAAATAAGATAAAATTAAGATCAAGTTAGATAAGAGTAAAGACAAAAGACAGAAAAACAATAGAGAGAAGATAAAGAGTCACAGTTTACTGTCATGTGACAAAGAAAAGCAAAAAATTATCACATTTTAGAATCAAAGTTTTTGGCATATTTGCTTAAAAATTGACTTCAGCAGTTATTCAATTATTACAATAGTTGCCTTCTGTTAAACACGTTTTCTTCTCTGACAACAGTAAATACAGAATGTGGTATAACATACAGCGTGATGATGACTTCTTCCAGCTGATTTAATGACAGAACACACACGGCAGTAAACTCACCTACATGCATGTGTAGAAAACCAAAATCAACATGGCTGCGCTCTCACAATATTCTGGTTCCCCATCAACAATATAAGACTCTTGTGTGGCTGCTCTTACATTTTTTTAATGAAATATTTCTCTAAAATCCTTCCTGTCTCTGCATATTAACTGGATTTTGTGTTTGTAATGTGTGAACCAGGAAGAGAAGAAAAGTTTAATACGTTCAAAAACATTATGAATCCTTTTGGCCAAACAGTCTGTCTGACCTTTGACCTGAAGGCATAAGGATGTCAAGGAGACATGAACAGACCTGGATGAACCTTCCTCCTGCTCAGCTCACCAACTCTGAAGCTGTAAATTTTTAGGAGAAGTTAAACAGCTCCTCTCTTTTTAAATGCACGTTAGAAAATGCTACTAAATGTGTAAACTGTTGACTTGTCTAACCCATGTTAACTTTTACTATGTTTAGAACAATTTAATTACTTTGATATTATGGAAACTCTGAGAATAAGAAAAACAAACGGAATATTTTGAGCATGTAAACGTAGTCATTGTTTCCAAGATGACGTCCTCAAATGTCGTGTTTTGACCACAACACAAAGATTTCAGTTTACTGTCAGAGAGACTAAAGAAACCAGAAACACATTTCAAAGAATTTTGGACACTTTTTCTTCAAAATTGACTCAAAACAATTAATCAATTATCAAAAAAAGTTGCCAATTAATTGTCTAAATCTTAGCAGCTCTAGTTTGACCTGTTGGCTTGAAAGAATAAGGTCGTTGTTGTGATCGGCACCGTTTTCCTGATGTTTTATTGACCAAGTGATTAATAAAAAAAAAAGATTAGCAGATAATTTGACATTAAAAACAGCTGCTAGTTGCAGCGGCAGTGTTATTATCGTTACTACTTTGGTTGATGGTGAGCGTAGGCGTGATACAGACAGCTGCTGTGTTTGGGGGAAGGGGATTGTTGGGATTTGAACCTGTGACCTCTCGATTCATTGGGTGAAAGCGCTGATAGTGGCTGAATTACAAACACACACACACACACACACACACACACACACACACACACACACACACTTCTTATACATGATTATTCATCAGCTCTCTGTCCTCCTCGATACTCTGAGCCATGCGGGGCCCCTCAGAGGGGCCATCTGCTCCGACACCCGGAGAGGACGAGGTGAAGAGGTGAAGGGTGACAGACATGGTGACAGACAGATGGGGGGGGGGGGGGATCCTCCCATATCATTTGTGGAAGTTGACATTTGGAGTAAAGATGAGAAAGAGAAGTGAAATCCTGCTACTATAGTTTGTTTACGTAGCTTCCTGAAAGCTGACCAATCAGAACAGAGTGGGCTCATCAGGAGGCGGGGCTAAAACGGCCTGTTTACAGACAGAGGCTGCACTGAGGGGCTGCATAAAGGACCAGTAGAAGATAAATAAGGATTTTTTAACTGCAAATCATGCAAAGTAGAGCTGGAAATGTGCAGAATGCATCCCCTTTAACATCTGACAGAACAATATATCAATGACAGAAAACACTAAAAGCAGAATATGTCCCCTTTAAAGTTGGATCAGCTGGCTGACGTTCAAATATTTCACCCTCCTCCTCCTCCTCCTCCTCCTCCTCCTCCTCCCTCCTGTCTGAAGATGAAGTAAAAATCCAAAAATAGTTTCAGAAAAAGCTGCATTTGTGGAAAAGAAGATCTGAGAGTTTTGTGAGGCTAAGAGGAGGCAGGTGTGTGTGTGTGTGTGTGTGTGTGTGTGTGTGTGGACTCGCATACCTTTCCATTGAGTAAACGATCAGAGCTGGTGTTGTGTTACAGCAGCTCTGCCTGCTCTCACAGAACAGAGTGAAGCCTCAGCACACATGACCACAGACCTCAGCTACCTGCCGTTCCCTCGTTTACAAACCCGCAATAACTGATCAGCTGACATATCATCAGCTTTTAAGTTTGCTTATTTCCACATCCAGCAGCAACATTATCATTCATGTGGAGTCGTGTTTCTGTCCACCTGAGTCCAATATTCTCTCTCTTTTCGCTCTGTTTCTGGAAAACGTTTGGGTGCGTTTTGGATTTAATAGCTTAACAATTAGATTTGCGATATGAAGGCGAGGTATTTTGTGAACACTGCAGCTCTTTACAAATCTTATATGTTGCCCATTTAAACTCTGGAGGCATCAAATAAAACCTCTGATACACCTTCAAGTCTTCTGACAACTAACCTGTGACATGTTTGAGATTCAACTCTTCTCTGCTGGCAGGACGACAGGCTACCAAAACCAGCGAGTCCAGAGTCATGTGACTTCGGTTTTCAAGCTCTGACTTGTTGGTAAGTTTGAGCCGAAATGACACAAATACTGTGTTTGGGATCAAAAGAAAAGAAGACAATCTTTGCAGGTGTGAGCTCACATCTAAAAAGACACACAGTTTGGACACTTGGACTCAAACGTGTGACGTGTGAGTGACGTGACGGCGTCCCCGCTGCCGCCGCTGCTGTTGGGTGTTAACATAAAGAGGTCAGCGTGTCACTGTCACACTGTGTGCAGTTGTTTCAATGAGCAGCAGCTGTTCCTTCACAGGAATTTTCTCTTGCTCAGCAGGATTCAGTGTTTAGTCATCCTGAGGACGGCCAGCAGGACCGACCGCCTTCCTTCTTTCCTTTCTTCCTCTTCTTCTTCTTCTTTTTTTTTTTTAGAAACAGTCCTGCAGTGCAGAGTGTGCAGGAGCTGATCCTGCACTGCGCCTGCTGCTGCAGAGCTGCAGGGCCTGATTTTTTTCCAACATAAACAGCGATACTATCAGAGCTGCAACCATTAGTCCAATTACAGGAAATTAATCCTCAACTATTTTGATAACTGAAAACAATAATTGGACCATTTTAGTTGTTTTTTTTTAAAGATAAATGTGAGGATTTAAAGCTTCTTCTATAAAATTCATTCCAGTCATTCTAATCTTTGTTTTGCATCATGTGTCAACTGTCTGAATCATGAAAATCAAGTTATTACGATATACACAAAAAGGTTATTTTTAGTCAAAAAGCAGCGTAGATGCTAGCCGCTACATTAGCTGTGACATGTTCAATGACGTCATTTATCGAATAAGAATCCTAAAGGCTAAAATAATGACATCTCAAAGACGTCTAATCGGCTTTTTGTTGGCTGAGAATGAATGTTCACGACCTGAAAATGAGCTCCGATGATGATGATGATCCTCTGTAAGTTAAAGTCACACTGAGGAGGAAGTACGGTTTGTGTCTTAAACACCAAACGGCGGGAAAACAATTCGGAAAAAAAAAGCTTAATTTTGCTTGAACAACGTGACAGCAAGAGACCGACAATCTTCAAGTGTTTCCACTCTGGAGAGTTTTCAAACAAGACCCAGTAAAAACCCAGAATATGGCGGCACCACGTACGAAACGCTAGCTAGAGAGCGTTCGGCCGACCAATGGCGTAACTTCATCAGTCAGACTTTAGTGTTTATTTATTGTAACCTGTGGACCAGATTTGATGTCTCAGACCACGTCCACACTAAACCGGCTAAATTTGCATCTTTTTCTTTCTCCGTTTTGGCCCTGCGACCAAACTAAACAGTCATTTTTCTCCCGCCAAAAAACGGAGCGTATCGTCGTCAGATCAGACGGTGGCAGCGGTGCGCTGTTTCATCGGAAGCGGACGAAGAAGCGCGACGATAAAGCGAGCGTCGTTCTCTTTTTGTTGTCTCCTCCGACAGCTTGTTTACCGTCTTTCCCTGCTCGAACTGTTCTGCTGCCATAAACCGAACGTCAGGAAGCTGCAGCTGTTTCTTCTTCGCTGGTTTTTTTTTCCTGTCTGACTTCCTCCTGCACATGCCCGGTAGGAGTTTTAATGTGGACGGAGATATTTGCAGAAACGAGCTGCTGTGGTTTCTTAAAAAAGATGATGTTTATCTACCAAACCGCCCACGTGCTGCTCCGCCTGACGTGCAGCAACACGTCGCTGCTGACTGACCTGCTTCTGTTTAAATTTACAGCAGTGAGTCAACTCGTAATCTATAAAAATCTGGCTTTCCAGTTTCTCATTTCTGATTGCACAAAAATCTGAACTTTCTCTAACTTTGTGTGGAAGGTTTTGTGTTTTTATGTGTGTGAGTTTGTTCCTCATTGCTGCTGCTGCTGCTGATAACTGTTGATCTGAGTGTTTAAAGGGAAACTTCAGGAAGTGAAGGTGGACTTTACTCACAGAAAAGGAATCGCTGTGTGTGTGTGTGTGTGTGTGTGTGTTTACTGCTGCTTCCTCAGCTCACTGCAGGATATTCCCCCCGCTGTGTGTGTGTGTGTGACTCATCATGTACAGTACCCGCAGCTTTAAAATGAAACGCAAACAAAAACATTTGCATCATTTCAGTCTCCTTTTAAACTGAAATTTTTGATAGCAGCCGTCTGCTTCCCTCATCTTCCAGACAGCACGAGTCATCAGTCTGTCAGCCTTGTTTTGTTTGTGTCACCGAACTTTCCGGCTTTCGTTTACTGTCTTCTGTTCGTACTCGTTGGGAAATTAAATGTTTCCTTATCTGCGGTTTACAAAAAGCAGTAGGCTGCGACAAAGCTGTTATTGTAGAAGAGAGAAGATAACGAAATCATTTAAGTTCAACTGACACCTACAAAAATGAACCAAAACAGGAAAAAAAGACAAAATTATTCCAAAAAGATAAACAAACACTGCCGTCTGAAAACGAATCAACTGTTTTGATAATCTATTAATCTCTAATATTCCAGATTGGGCCAAAAATCATCTTCTTTCTTTCAAAGTTTAAAGGCTGATTTTTACTTCAGAGTGAAAGTTGTAGAAACTAAATAGTTAAACGTTGGCCAAACATTTCACTAATCTGAGCCAGAACATTCAAAACAATCAAAATGATAAAATCTTTCCTCAACATCATGAAGTAAATTCCTGTTTCCTCAACAAAATAAATATCTTAATAGAAAAATGAAGTGTGATACAGAACAAAGTTGGTTACACGTCCAGTAACAAACAATAATGTAAGCATTTAAATTTAAACTAATTATACAAATGAAGACAATCACAATACAACCTGCAGAAACAAGTAAACAGTGAACGCATCGTCTCATTTCTGTTGCTGGTAGCGTTTCAACCTCGTTCATTTTGCTATTTTCTTCATTAAAGCAGCTAATTACCAGCTGAACATTTAAACTAACACTAGTTCTGCTAAAACTCTCTCCTTCTTTTAGCAACTTTCTTGCTAATCCCACAGTTGTTTACATGCTAATCACATCTGCTAGCTGCTTTAGCTTAGCCGTTAGCAATAGCTTCTTCTTAGTTTAATTATATCGAACACTTTTCAATATGTTTACTCAGGTTTTGTGTTGAAGTTGTGCTTTTTTTCTGACATTTTATAGACAAAACGATGAATCAAGATACTAATCAGCAGATTAATTGATAATTGTTAGCTGCAGTTAGTTTATTTAGCTGACCCCATTCACAACTTTTTCTCCGTCTGTTTACCGCAGATATCCGACGTCATAACAGTATATAAATAACAGAAAAGCAGAAAAAGCAGAAAAAGCAGAAAAAGCAGAAAAAGCATGATATGACTCCTTAAAAAAGGAAAACACTCCCATTTTTCCAGCTCTTCTGGTCTGAATGTGCTTATTGTGAGTCGCTTGGGACAAAATGAACGTAAGAAAGAAGTAACACAGCTGCACTTCATCTTCGACTGTGTCTTCGTCGCGGTGTTGACCCTCAGAGTGTGTGTGTGTGTGTGTGTGTGTGTGTGTGAGTCCAATGTCGAGGCCTTACATAATAATACACACAGAGTGCTGATTGTACTGAGAGCAGAGTCTGTCAGTCTGCTCAGACTCTCCGTGACTCCGCCTGCTGCTGCCGCCGCCGCTCCACCACATTCTTCTCTTTAAACCTCGGCCCGACACCAAGAAACATACTGCACGCTGACCTTTGACCCCTCAGCTGCCAATCTGTGTCACCGGCAGCGCAGCCAGAGTAAACACAAACTCAGGACACTTGATTTAACACGCAGCCTTCATGGAAAACACACCTCTCTGCATGTCTGACAGCAGCTTTTTACACTTTACTTCTTCTTTCTTTGAATTACTTCAACAATCTTGAACATGAAGATCTTTAAGAAGCTTTGTTTTTATTTCCTTTATTACTGAACTGTAACTGGATTTCTAGTCTGTTATCTTGTATTTAGGTCTCTGTTTTTTTCTTTTAATTGTCATTTTAATGTTTTTAATTCATTATATAAAACGCTTTCAATTTCTCTTGTGTTTGAAATCAGTGAAACAAAGATTTACACCCTCAGATGTCTTTAATGCGCCTGTAAACTGAATTTATTATTGGAAAATTGATCAGTTAATTATTTATGGAGGTAAACAAGTAAACATTTCCAGCTTCTCAAACTGTAAGGTTTTTGAAGTTTGGGTTTGTTTTTTTAACTGATATTCAGAGAATTTATTTATTTATTTATTTATTTATTATTTTATCATCATTTTATTGATCTTTTTTCTCTCTTCTCTGCTTTAACGTCACTGCCATTTGTAAACCGCTATGTATTGATTTACTTGTTATTTATTATTATTATTATTGTTTACTTTTGTTTTTATGTTAAACTGTGACTGTGTGGGACGGGAGATGTGAAGGAAAAGTTGGTTTGAAAGTTATAAAAAGTAAAAAAATACGCTTTTGTGAAGCTGCTTTGAAATATTTCAGTAAAACTAATTTAAAAAAAGCTTGAACACAAATACTGAGAGAAGTCGAAGTCTCAGTTTAGCAGTGAATGAATGAAGCGTACGCGCCGAGTGGAGTGAAAGTGAAAGGAGCTGAAGCGTCGTGATAAACTGAGCTGTAATCATCAGCTGAAAGAAGTTAGCGGCAGTTCAAACATAAACAACGTCAGTCAAAGTGTCTGAAGTGAAGTTTGTTTTGTTGTTGTTTAAAAAGGTGAAAACACGAGAAGTGAAAGGAGTTGAAGTGTCAATCCAAGTGTGATCATTGTTAAAATGTCAGCTGAAGAGAAAGATGATGATGATTAAGTGGTTTTAACATTATTTTTTGGCCGTTAACAGACAACAAAAACTATTAATTGAATGAAAAATAATGAATATATTAGTTGGGTTCAACTTTATTTTACAGGTCTGTAATTTTCTAAGAATTTTCATAGAGGTTTTGTGGAAAGGACGACGTATTTTAGCGCTAATTCAAGACAAATACAGACAAAAGTTATTTGAGTTTAGTTTATAGAGCTCAACCGATTATTATTTATTGACTGTTTTGATAATCAAATAGTCGTTTTGAGTCATTTTCTGGTTCCAGCTTCTTAAACGTGAATATTTTCTGGTTTCTTTAGTCATCTGTGACGGTAAACTATTTAAATATCTTTGTCTTGTTGGATAAAACAAGACATTTCATGTTGCATCATTCTGGGAATCAGTCATCGACATTTTTCATCATTTTCTGACATTTTCTGGAACTAATCAGTTAATCCAGATAAGAATCGACAGATTTGTTGATAATGAAAATAATCGTTAGTAGCAGCCCTAATTAATTATTATTTAATCATTAGAAACTTCAGTCTTAACTGTATGTTAAAATACAACTTGCTTATTTTTCATTTTCAGCTGATTAAAAGACTTTCTAGTTTAGATCATGGATTGATTAGAATTAATCAGAAGTGTACTAACTGAATATTGCCTCTATTTTTTTCCATCATTAGTAACAAATTATATTATTCATTCCTGGAAACTACCAGCAATGAATACAGGAAATACAAAGTACAAGTACAAATTACAATAAGATGATATGTTTGTTGAAATAATAAATATTGCAGTTGGTTTGACTCTCATAACTTTATGTCTTCTTTAAACATCATTTCACCCTTTTCTGTTATGCTTTGGTATATTTATGGATAATCATACACAAAATATTTACAGCTACTCAAGAATTCATGTTTGTAAAGATGCAACGGTGTCTGACAGCAATGTTATTGTTTCTTTTGATGTTACTGACATAAAATATATATATTCTAATTAAAGTATCTCTGTTGCTGAGTATCACACACAAACCACAAGCTCACATGGGGACATTTAACGGTAATTTCCAGTTTCACCAAAGAGGACAAACAGCGAAAAAAATCACTATAAACTCGCTATTGATCACCTATCATCAACTAATACAATTATATTGTGTCTTTAAAAAGATATGATCACAATCGTGCTCAGTTTTAAGATAAGAAGACTAAAGTTTGCATAAACTACTGCGGATGAACCAGCGTTCCCAGTTACAAAGCTGTCAGAGCAGCAGCTGGTTTGCAAGACCCTCCGGGACCTCCAGGCCACCGGCTGCTCTCGGCCACCTGCCCGACCACCAGGCACCCTCACCCAGCCAAAGCCTGCACACAGGACCGGGGGGGCGGAGGATTATTTCTAATTTTGTTTCTATATAATAATCTTTCTGTTTCTGATTATAAAGCAGCTCCGGTGTGGATAAAGGTGTGCTGAGAGGTGAACTTAGTGTAATTATTAGTAACACAGCTTTCATTTTTCTCCGTTAAGTTGCAATAAAAACAGACTGTGCGGGCAGTTAGCCGGAAAACCGCCCCGGTGCTCGGTGAGATAAATAAAAAACTATGTTCTGGGTATTTAAAGGTGTCGGTTGTTGCTGCTGGTGTGTCACTCACCACATGTAGTCCCATCCAGGGTCTCCTCTGCTGCATTGGGTGTCGTCGGTGACCGGTGAGGCCCGGAGCGGAGCGGCGGACGGTCAGGAGGAGGAAGAACATGGAGGAGAAACGAGCCGTTAGTCCGTTCGTTCGTTTCGTTTGTTTGTTTGTTTGTTTGTTTGTTTGTTTGTCTGAACTCCGCCGTCGTCCCCGCGGCCGCCTCGACCTCAGCTCCCACCGAGCTTCACACACAATGGCGAAGCGGAGAGGAGGAGGAGGAGGAGGAGGAGGAGGAGGAGGAGGAGGAGGAGGGGCAGCAGCAGCAGGAGGAGGAGAAGTGTCACCGAGGCACGAGCGAAAAGACAGCGAGAAGATGGCACTAACAGCGTTTCCGGTTACAGGTTTCAAACTAAAAGAACTTCTATGCGCATGCGCAGACCGTGACTGCGCCGCGGGTACCCATAATAAAAAAGTACATTTTATTTATAGATTTAGTTTAATGTTGGGAGGATGAAGATATATATATATATATATATAAATATAACAGTACAAGCTGTTACAGTTTTAATTGCTTTTTGTTTTAGAGAGTGTTGAATTGAATAAATGTAATGTTTAATATCTTTGCTAAAGGCAATAACGCATCGTTTCTCACCTGTAATTTTACTAAAATGGATATGGAATTTGGCTGTTGTAACAAAGATTTATCATGTAAACATAAGTGCCTGTTGCAGTTGCTCCTGCTCGTTTTCTTTACCTTTGCACATTACGATTAATTTACTGTTAAATTACTGTTCATTGACTTGGCACGTTTCCATTTTTGCACTTTTGTCCATACTGTGATTCTACCTCACACATTACTTTTTGTACATTTGCATTTGTACGTTTTTATATCCTCTTAATGTGTATTTATTAGTATTACTATTTATTTTTATAGGAGTTTTTACTTATTGACTTCCTATTTCCTAATTGTATGTTGAGCAATTGTAATAAAGCAATTTCACTACGGGGATCAATAAAGTTTTTCTGATTCTGTTTCTGATTCTGAAATGTTATTTTACGAACACTGGGTGAGTACAGAAGAAACGTTTACTGTGTTTTTAAAAGGTTTTAACATAAAACTTCAGCTTTACTCAGAAAGAAAATTTCATGATTTTTATCACAGAATTAATCTTATCAAAATGACATTTCAGTTCTGTGCAATTCTAAATTGCTCATCTTTATATTCCAGTAATCATACGATGAATAATCAAAACTTCTGTAAATAAATTGTCTTTCTTTTTTTCACACTACGTACAATAGATGTTGTCTCTTGAGGATTCCTGTCATTTTTTCCGCCCTCCAACCTGTTGTTGGAGCCTGGCATCATTCTTGCAGTCATACTTTGATATGTTTAAGAATATTATGAATAATTCATTAATTAAAGCAAAATATAGAAATTGTATCTGCATGAGGTCGAAAAAAAAATCTTGGTCGTTGTCAACCATCTTTCAGCTGGTTTTGTGTTTGGTGAGGGAACGTTTGTAGAAGTTAAAAATGTGTCTTTGAAATAACTGTTGATTTAACAGCAACTTTGACCAGACGACATTTGTTGGACTCAGTTCAAGGAAAAGAGAAAAAGAAGTTAATAGTTACTTAAAAACCTCAGCAGTGAAAACTGGCTGCCTGCACAGTTCAGGACTCGGCTGTCCAAAACTTTTACTTTCACTTTAAATCTGAGGTGTATTTTTATGTATTTATTTCTTTATTTATTGATCACCTATGAAAAAAAAACTCTTTAAACACACATAATTAAGCTAAGCAACACCTTTCCACATGTCTTACTCCTCCCACCTATCAGGTACAGTATCATCTTTGCTCCATGATATTTCACAATAATGCTGTAAATCAGAAACATAAAACATCTCCCAAATAGAGCTGCAGTAAGAGGAGGAACAGAACTGGAAAGATAAGAGAGCTGCAACGTCACTCTGCAGAAATGAAACTGAAAGTTTGTCAGAGCGACAGCAGAGCTGCAGTCGAGTCTCTCCACTTCTGTCCAAATAAAAATTAAACTGAGTTCATCAAGTCTTTCTCAACAACACAGCAGAGTCTCTGCCAAACACTGGTGAGTACAACTGATCATATTTAATGTTTCAACAACCAGCTTTAACACAGCAGACAGGAAGTTCCACTCTTTTCATTTCATACTGACACTTGTGAAATTAGTGACAATATAACTAAAGATGTTTTTACACAGATTCAGTGAAACAACTTTAATTGTTTTTTAAACAGTCTCTCTGTGTCAGTTCTCAGGACTTTTGTAACTTGTAACTGAATCTCTGTGGTTTGGAGTTCAGCTTCACTCCAACCTTCCTGGTCTTATTACTATTTACTGATCACTTCCTACAGACACACTGCATTCTATTTCCTGTAGCTGTTTCACATTAAAAGCTTTTCACCAGTGAACCCGAAGGAGGCTTTTATTTTGAAGCAGCTGGAGGAAATAAAATGTGTTTGTCGCAAACTTAGAACAGCTTTGTTAGCAGTGCTATTCTTCAATAATTATTCTTCTATACAACAAGATATGGACATATTCTGTGTTATATTGTCAGCAGATCAGTTTTAAATATTTGAACGAAGAATAGTACAAGCAGAAACAGCCACAATGAGCTGTTAGATAAAGAGCTGCAGATGAGTCCCTTACTGTGTTTGTGTAAACCAGCTCACACCCAACATTAAAGGTGAACAAGGCCTTTAACCTGGCTATGCAGCACTGTAGAAAATTATCTACGTTTGCCAGCTCGTCTTAAATGGTTAAGGTTGCTCACGACTTGATTTGATGAAAGTATCTCTATCCCTATTGAAACACGCCATGTTTGATTCTAAATTATTCTACATAATATCACACTATAATTGAACAGTAACCATACATCTCTCTTTTTAAACAAATAGAATAAAAGATGTCTTCCTTTTCTTTCTTCTCAGTGTGTAGATATGTCTGCTGCCAGCTGTCTGCGATCTGAAGATCAGTTTCTGTGCTCCATCTGTCTGGATGTGTTCACTGATCCAGTCACCACACCATGTGGACACAACTTCTGCAAAAACTGCATCAATAAATACTGGAATGTTAATGTCCCTTCCCAGTGTCCCGTGTGTAAAAAGGTTTTCAACACAAGACCTGAGCTTCACGTCAACACTTTCATCTCTGAGATGGTTTCTCAGTTCAGACAGGAAGCTCAACAGAAAGCCAGCAGCAGCAGCTCAGAGCAACAAGCTGCCAAACCAGGAGAAGTTCCCTGTGACGTCTGTACTGGAACCAAACTGAAGGCCCTGAAGTCCTGTCTGGTGTGTCTGACCTCCTACTGTGAGACTCACCTGGAGCCTCATCTGACAGTTTCAGGCCTGAAAAGACATCAGCTGATGGACCCTGTGGAGAACCTGGAAGACAGGATGTGTATGAAGCACGATAAACCTCTGGAGCTGTTCTGTAAGACCGACCAGACATGTGTCTGCATGCTCTGCTCTGTTTTAGACCACAAGACACATGATGTTGTTCCTCTGAAAGAAGAATATGAAGGAAAGAAGGCAGAGCTGGGGAAGACAGAGGCTGAAACTCAGCAGATGATCCAGAAGAGACGACTGAAGATTCAAGAGATCAAACACTCAGTTGACCTCAGTAAGGAAGATGCAGACAGAGAGAAAGCAGAAGGTGTTCAGGTCTTCACCGCTCTGAAGGAGTCTGTTGAGAGAAGCCTGAATGAGCTCATTGAGACGATTGAAGAGAAGCAAAGAACGACAGAGAAACAGGCTGAAGACTTCATCAAAGAGCTGGAACAGGAAATCTCTGATCTGATGAAGAGAAGCTCTGAGGTGAAGCAACTCTCACGCTCTGAAGACCACCTCCACCTCCTCCAAAACTTCCCGTCCCTGAAAGCTGCTCTACCCACCAAAGACTGGACAGCGGTCAGCGTCCGTCCACCATCATATGAGGGGACTGTGGTGAGAGCTGTGACTCAGCTGGAGGAGACGCTCAGTAAAGAGATGAAGAAGCTGCTCGTTGAGGTCGAGCTGAAGAGGGTCCAGCAGTATGCAGTGGATGTGACTCTTGATCCTGATACAGCATATTTCTGGCTCATCTTGTCTAATGATGGGAAACAAGTAAATCATGGTGATGTGAAGAAGAATCTCCCAGACAACCCAGAGAGATTTACACGTTATGCTAATGTTTTAGGAAAGCAGAGTTTCTCTTCAGGCAGATTTTACTTTGAGGTTCAGGTTAAAGGGAAGACTAAATGGACTTTAGGAGTGGCCAGAGAGTCCATCAACAGGAAGGGACAAATCCCACTGAGCCCTCAGAATGGTTACTGGACTATATGGTTTAGAAATGGAAATGAGTACAAAGCTCTTGCTGGCCCTTCAGTCCGTCTCTCTCTGCAGTCTCAGCTTCAGAAGGTGGGGGTGTTTGTGGATTATGAAGAGGGTCTGGTCTCCTTTTATGACGTAGATGCTGCAGCTCTTATCTACTCCTTTACTGGCTGCTCCTTCACTGAGAAACTCTACCCATTCTTCAGTCCCTGTAATAATGCAGGTGGTAAAAACTCTGCCCCTCTGATCATCTGTCCTGTCAATCAAACTGCCTGAGTCAATACCAGGATGCTGATGGATTAGACCCAAAATTTACTTGAGCTTTAAGAATATTAATTTATTAATGACCTATTTTATAAATAATGTTTAATAAATTTACCACAAGTGACCCACTGCATTATTTACTCTGCACCTGTCTGTGAGGTGAACTACTTGATATACAGTTAGCTAGTTTAGTCCAGTGGTTCCCAACTTAGGGGTCAGGCCCCTCCAAAGGGTCAGCAGATAAATCTGAGGGGTGGTGAGATGATTAATGGGAGAGGAAAGAAGAAAAAACAAAGTTCTGATACACAAATCTGTTTTCAGTTTTTGGACTTTTTCTCTAATCCATTGGTTTCATCTTTAACAATGTGTTGTATTTTAAAAGCTTGTTATATTATCCATTGTGTCAAATCTTCACCTGAAAAATAACTAGCTGTTAAATAAATGTAGTGGAGTAGAAAGTACAATATTTCCCTCTGAAATGTAGTGGAGTGGAAGTATAAAGCAGCATCACATGGAAATACTCAAGTTAACACTCAAGTACCTCAATACTGTACTTTACTACAGTACTTGAGTAAATGTACTGAGTTACTTTCCACCACTGGAAACTACTCTAAACTGTTTGTAGCAGTGATTTGAATCTTTGTCTCAGAGTTACTGAGGTTTGTACAAATTGTAAATGTTTCCCTCCATGTGTCCAGCAAAGGTTTGTATAACAGCAAACATCAGAGGGAGGACAGTTTGTTACACACCTCTCAACTTCCTCATCTCATTCAGCGACAACTATAGGAAAGAAGAAAATACAAAAATTACATGAAGTTGTTTTAGCAGGTTTTAACACAAAACTTCAGATTTACTCAAAAAGAAATTTTCATGATTTTTATTTCATAATGATTCTTATCAAAATGAAATTTCAATTTTGTGTAATTCAAAATTCCTTATGTCTATATTCCAGCAATCATACAATGAATAATCAAACCTTTGTAAATAAATTGTCTTTCTTTTCTTTCACACTATGTACAATGGATGTTGTCTCTTGAGGATTCTTGTCATTCTTTGCTTTGCCAGTTTTCTGCCTTCCAACCTGTTGTTGGAGCCTGGCATCATTCTTGCAGTCATACTTTGATATGTTTAAACATCTCATGAAGAATTAATTAATTAAAGCAAAATATAGATATTGTATCTGCATGAAGGAGTTTTTAACTGTCTTACACCTTGTTTTGTGTTTGGTGAAGGAAACTGGAAAAGGTTTGTAGAAGTTAAAAACGTGTTTTTGAAAGAACTGTTGATTTTCTTTCTTAAGATTTTTTTTGGCCCTTTATTGGATAGAGGATAGTGAAGTGACAGACAAGAAACAAGGGAAGAGAGATGGGTACGACATGCAAAGCAGGCCCTTGGCTGGAATCAAACCAGCGATGTTGTGGTTACGTATGTGGCGTGCACTGCCAGGGTGCTCCATAACTGTTGATTTAACAGTAACTTCGACCAGACTACATTTGTTGAACACAGATCAAATAATAGACAAAAATAGGTTAATAGTTACATGAAAAGCTCAGCTCAAAACTGGTTGCCCAAAACTTTCACTTTAAATCTAAAACAGGGTGTGTTTGTTTTTTTGGATCACCTTGTGAAAAACCTCAAACTTAAAACAGACGTAATTAAGCTAAGCAACACCTTTTCACATCTCACCCGTCCCACTTGTTAAGTACAGTATCACCTTCACCCCATGGTATTTCACAACAATGCTGTAAATCAGAAGGAGGAAACAAAATCTCACAAACAGAGATGCAGTAAGAGGAGGAGCAGAACTGGAAACATAAACTGAACAACCGCAAGGGCGGGGGGGGGGGGGGGGGGGGGGGGGCATGCTCAGTAGGGGCCCCATTGTGGATGTAGCACACGACCCAACGAGGCAGCAAAGCAGGAATAGTAGAGCTTAACTCTCTTAACTTGTTCTATTCATTCTCTATGGTAATTCTTATCACTATGGGTATAATCCCACCACCGACCACAATGTGGGTTGCAATGGCAGATTGGCGCTGTTCATATTTCTGCTTGTTGACTCCGTGGGAAGTGAAGACCGCAGAGGCAGTGATTCAAAGTTGACTCTAACTTCGCTGAAAACCTTAGCCAAAATATGAGATATACTTTATTTATGTTTATGGGGAATGAAACTTGCCAGATAAAGAACTAAGAGCTATTTGTTTGCCACCATGAAGGAGAGGAGGATGAAGTTTTAAAAGGGACCGTGATATGTACAAAGTTCGTTAACCTGTTCAGATCATTTTGCTCTATGGAGGATAGAGCTGGGACAACAATTTATGAGTGAAACATCCATAATTAGTCTTTATTAACTTAAATTTTGGTTATGAAGAAATCAGTCAGAATGTCAGATTAATGTGTTGTTTAACTCCATGGTTAGGACACAGTACTGAGATAGTGCACCTGGCCTGTCACTGTCTATCGGTGGTGGTGATGAACTGTTTGTCAATCAATGAACGTAGAGCGCCTTGGTGCTGAAACATTTGTATGTGACTGGAGGCCTGTTTTCTTTTCTTTTTTTTTTTGCTTGTCTCAAAGTGGCTTCACTGTATGTTTTCTTAGACATAGGCTTGCTTGTTCAATAAGTGACAACTTGTGTTTATGGATAGGATAGGATATATTGGCTATTTTACAGTTGTGAATTTTAAAATGACTTTATCAGAAGGACCCTTTAAGAATGCTCCATCCCCTCTTTGCTGAGAGTCTAGCTCCGCCCCTGACTGGAAAGATTAGAGAACTGCAACGACACTCTACAGAAATGAAACTAAAAATGTGTCAGCAAGAAAGCAGAGCTGCAGTCAAGTCTCTCCACTTCTTTCTAAAAACAATTACACTGAGTTGATCAAGTTTTACTCAGCAACACAGCAGAGTCTCTGCCAAACACTGGTGAGTACAACTGATCATATTTAATGTTTCAACAACCAGCTTTAACACAGCAGACAGGAAGTTCCACTTTTAATTTCATATTGACACTTGTGAATATTGGTTACAATATAACTCAAGTTGCTTTTACACAGAAAAATGTCTTCCTTTCCTTTCACACTACATATGTAGATATGTCTGCTGTCAGCTGTCTGCGATCTGAAGATCAGTTTCTGTGCTGCATCTGTCTGGATGTGTTCACTGATCCAGTCACCACATCATGTGGACACAACTTCTGCAAAAACTGTATCACTGAACACTGGAATGTTAATGTCCCTTCCCTGTGTCCCGTGTGTAAAGAGGTTTTCAACATAAGACCTGACCTGAAGGTTAACACATTGCTCACTGAGCTTGTTGCTCAGTTCAGACTGGAAGCTCAACAGAAAACCAGCAGCAGCAGCTCAAAGCAACAAGCTGCCAAACCAGGAGAAGTTCCCTGTGACATCTGTACTGGAATCAAACTGAAGGCCCTGAAGTCCTGTCTGATGTGTCTGACCTCCTACTGTGAGACTCACCTGGAGCCTCATCTGACAGCTTCACGTCTGAAAAGACATCAGCTGATGGACCCTGTGGAGAACCTGGAAGACAGGATGTGTATGAAGCACGATAAACCTCTGGAGCTGTTCTGTAAGACCGACCAGACATGTGTCTGCATGCTCTGCTCTGTTTTAGACCACAAGACACATGATGTTGTTCCTCTGAAAGAAGAATATGAAGGACAGAAGGCAGAGCTTGGGAAGACAGAGGCTGAAATTCAGCAGATGATCCAGAAGAGACGACTGAAGATTCAAGAGATCAAACACTCAGTTGACCTCAGTAAGGAAGATGCAGACAAAGAGAAAGCAGAAGGTGTTCAGGTCTTCACCGCTCTGAAGGAGTCTGTTGAGAGAAGCCTGAATGAGCTCATTGAGACGATTGAAGAGAAGCAAAGAACGGCAGAGAAACAGGCTGAAGACTTCATCAAAGAGCTGGAACAGGAAATCTCTGAGCTGAAGAAGAGAAGCTCTGAGGTGGAGAAGCTCTCACGCTCTGAAGACCACCTCCACCTCCTCCAAAACTTCCCGTCCCTGAAAGCTGCTCCACCCACCAAAGACTGGACAGAGGTCAGCGTCCGTCCACCATCATATGAGGGGACTGTGGTGAGAGCTGTGACTCAGCTGGAGGAGACGCTCAGTAAAGAGATGAAGAAGTTGTTTGAGGCTGAGCTGAAGAGGGTCCAGCAGTATGCAGTGGATGTGACTCTTGATCCTGATACAGCATATCCTGAACTCATCCTGTCTGATGATGGGAAACAAGTAAACTGTGGTGATGTGATGAAGAATCTCCCAGACAACCCAGAGAGATTTTCTATAAATCCCTGTGTGTTAGGAAAGCAGAGTTTCTCTTCAGGCAGATTTTACTTTGAGGTTCAGGTTAAAGGGAAGACTAAATGGACTTTAGGAGTGGCCAAAGAGTCGATCAACAGGAAGGGACTAATCACACTGAGCCCTGAGGATGGTTACTGGACTATATGGTTGAGATATGATTACATAGCTCATGATGACTCCTCAGTCCGTCTCTCTCTGAAGTCTCAGCCTCAGAAGGTGGGGGTGTTTGTGGATTATGAGGAGGGTCTGGTCTCCTTTTATGACGTAGATGCTGCAGCTCTTATCTACTCCTTTACTGGCTGCTCCTTCACTGAGAAACTCTACCCATACTTCAGTCCCTGTAATAGTGATGGTGGTAAAAACTCTGCCCCTCTGATAATCTGTCCTGTCAATCAAACTGCCTGAGTCAATACCAGGATGCTGATGGATTAGAGACAAAACAATGATAAACTGATCAATTATAAATGAAAAGATTCACTGTAATTCATGGTAACAAAAGTACATATTCAGCAGTAATGTGCAGCATAAACTTGTTTTCATCAGGATATGATTAATGCAGTCATTCTTTTATGATTTATAATTGTTTTAGTTCCTGTATTTTGTAATTTTACCTTAAACTTGTCTTTTTACTGCTTCAGTGTCACTCCACTATTGATTCATTAACCTCTTCACCGGTGATGGATTTATCATGACAAACACATGTGAGGAAAAACTCTGTTCACACAGAGCTTTAAAATCTAGTGAACATGCCAAAGTTTGCAAGGATACCAAGTATGTCAGACTGAATTTCAGGGAAATGTGTCTACATGGGGCCCTTTTTCCTGCAATATGGCGCAGGTGCAGATTCAAGTCTTAATTGCTGGCGCATGGCAGCGGTATGTACTGTATATATTTAAGATGGCATCATAGCAGGTGTGCTCGAAACGTCACCTTTGTGCAATAAATTGTAAGTGCCCTGCAGTGTGCGAGCTGTTTCTTTGACTTTGCTCGATTTTAGCCCAACACCTGCCCGCTTCGGTTTGGATGTGCATGCATACTCCTACTTCTTAATGACTCTTGTTAAAATGACATTTCAGTTCTGTGGAATTCTAAACTGCTTATCTTTATAGTCCAGTAATCATACAATTAATAATCAAAACTTCTGTAAATAAATTGTCTATCTTTTCTTTCACACTACATATGATGTGTGTTGTCTCTTGAGGATTCTTGTCATTCTTTGCTTTGCCAGTTTTCTGCTTTCCAACCTGTTGTTGAAGCCTGACATCGTTCTTGCAGTCATACTTTGATATGTTTAAGCATCTTCAAGATTCAAGATTCAAGAAGTTCATTATCATATGCACGGTAATCCACTGGTTTCATCTTTACCAATGTGTTGTATTATAAAGCTTGTTATATTATCCATTGTGTCAAATCTTCATTTGAAAAGTAACTAAAGCTGTTAAATAAATGTAGTGGATTAGAAAGTAGGGATGTGCAGAGAACCCAGTATTTGTATTTGTATTTGTATTTGAATAAAAGAGGAAAGAGGCTTAAAAATCCTGTTTTTGTTTTGATTACGCTTTTAATTTTAGAAAATTAAAGTGTTACAATAAGTGTTCATGAATAAACTACCTACGAAGGAGGTCCCCACACCAGGTCTTGAACTGGAGTCTCCCAGATCATAGACGACTGCGTTGACTACTGAACTAAAACTTTACTCATCGCTTCATTGCAGACAGACCTCTACCTATTTATACACCCATAACACAGAGACAGCACACTGTGTAACGTGTAGGGAGGAACTTCAAAGGCGATTCTTGCTTTTCACTTTTCATTTATTGCCTATTTTTAAAAATCTAACTTTGTGGAAAGGAGAAGAGGAACAACAGGTTATGGCGAGTCCCTTGGCAGCACTTCCCATGTGTCAGTAGCTCAGCTTTATCTCTGGGGAACACCCCCAACTCTGGGAGTGATGTACAAATACGGAAATGTGCGTCATGTAGCAGGTGGATGTGACTCCCCTTGTTGAGACCTGCTGATAGATGTAACAGCAGAGCAGAGGAGAGAGACTGAGATAGTGATGTAACAGACCTGCACGCTTGTATTTTACATGTTTTTTTTTTCTTCCCTCAAACAAATAATTTTTAAAATATTTGTACAAAGTAAATGTTTGTAAAGAACCCACTATTTGTGCTTTGCCGAATAATGTATTTGTATTCTGGTAGAAAGTGCAATATTTCCCTCTGAAATGTAGTGGAGTGGAAGTATAAAGTAGCCTCACATGGAAATACTCAAGTTAAGTACAAGTACCTCAAGGCTGTACTTAACTACAGTACCTGAGTAAATGTACTTAGTTACTTTCCAACACTGGAAACTACTCTAAACTGTTTGTAGCAGTGATTTGAATCTTTGTCTCAGAGTTACTGAGGTTTGTACAAATTGTAAATGTTTCCCTCCATGTGTCCAGCAAAGGTTTGTATGGCAGCAAACATCAGAGGGAGGACAGTTTGTTACACACCTCTCAACTTCCTCATCTCATTCAGCGACAACTATAGGAAAGAAGAAAATACAAGAATTACATGAAAAGTTTAAAACATTACAGCACAAACAGTGAGATTGTTGCAGAGCTGTGGAGGACTGTAAAAGGACTGTTGTTTCCCTCTGATCATAAGATATATTCTTACGTGTGGGACTGACGTCATTGATCAATTAGCTGCAACAGACTCCAACTACAAAAGAAATGCAGATAGAAGAACACGTCTCCTGAAAGATTAATTTCATCTTGTGACAAATACATATCACTATCACACCATCACTAACCATGTCTAAACAAAAGAGCTGGAGTAAGAGATGAGGGAGAACTGGAAATACAAGACAGGTTCAACATCAGACTTTTCAGATTAAACTGAAAGTTTGTCAGTCTGACACAAAGCTGCAGTGGAGACACGTCTCTGTGTTTCTGTCTTTAGAAAACTTTACCTGAGTTTAAAGATCTTTCTCAACAACCTGTCAGAATCTTTGCAAACACTGGTGAGTACAGAAGAAACGTTCACTGTGTTTCAGCAGGTTTTAACACAAAACTTCAGTTTTACTCAGAAAGAAAATTTGATGATTTTTATTTCATAATGACTCTTATCAAAATGACATTTCAGTTCTGTGTTGTTTACCTATTTTTATATTCCAGTAATCATACAATGAATAATCAAACCTTTGTAAATAAATTGTCTTTCTTTTCTTTCACACTATGTACAATGGATGTTGTGTCTTGAGGATTCTTGTCATTCTTTGCTTTGCCAGTTTTCCGCCTTCCAACCTGTTGTTGGAGCCTGGCATCATTCTTGCAGTCATACTTTGATATGTTTAAACATCTCATGAAGAATTAATTAATTAAAGCAAAATATAGATATTGTATCTGCATGAAGGAGTTGTTAACTGTCTTTCACCTTATTTTGTGTTTGGTGAAGGAAACTGGAAAAGGTTTGTAGAAGTTAAAAATGTGTTTTTGAAAGAACTGTTGAATTTTTTTCTGAAGATTTTCTCTCTTTTTTGGCCCTTTTTGCCTTTATTGGATAAAGGATAGTGAAGTGACAGACTAGAAACAAGGGAAGAGAAATGGGTATGACATGCAAAACAGGTCCCTAGCTGGAATCGAACCAGCAATGTTGTAGTTATGTATGTGGTGTGCACTGCCAGGGTGCTCCATAACTGTTGATTTAACAGCAACTTTGACCAGACTACATTTGTTGAACACAGATGAAATAATAGACAAAATGAGTTACATGAAAAGCTCAGCAGTAAAAACTGGCTGCCCAAAACTTTCTCTTTAAATCTAAAACAGGGTGTGTTTGTTTTTTTGATCACCTTGTGAAAAACCTCAAACTTTCAACACACATAATTAAGCGAAGCAACAACTTTTCATGTCTTACTCCTCCCACCTGTCAGGTACAGTCTCAACTTTACTCCATGATATTTAATAATAATCCTGTAAATCAGACACTCAGAGTTACAGTAAGAGGAGGAGCAATACTGGAAAGACAGCTGCAACATCACTCTCCAGAAATGAAACTTTAAGTTTATCAGAGCGACAGCAGAGCTGCAGTTGAGTCTCTCCACTTCTGTCCAAATAAAAATTAAACTGAGTTCATCAAGTCTTTCTCAACAACACAGCAGAGTCTCTGCCAAACACTGGTGAGAACAACTGATCATATTTAATGTTTCAGCAGTCTCTCTGTGTCAGTTCTCAGGACTTTTGTAACTTGTAACTGAATCTCCAACCTTCCTGGTCTTATTACTATTTACTGATCACTTCCTACAGTCACACTGCATTCTATTTCCTGTAGCTGTTTCACATTAAAAGCTTTTCACCAGTGAACCAGAAGGAGGCTTTTATTGTGGAGCAGCTAGAGGAAATAAATGGTGCTATTCTTCAATAATAATTCTTCTATACAACAAGATATGGACATATTCTGTGTTATGTTGTCAGTGGTTCATTTTAAAGATTGTATGGAAGAATAGTACAAGCAGAAACAGCCACAATGAGCTGTTAGATAAAGAGCTGCAGATGACAGTCTCTTACTGTGTTTGTCCAAACCAGCACATGTACAACATTAAAGGTGAACAAGACCTTTAACCTGGCTGTGCAACACTGGAGAAAATATTTTTATGTTTGCCATCTCGGGTTAAATAGTTAAGGCTGCAAAAGGCTCAAATTGGTGAAAGTATCTCTATCCCCACTGAAACACTCCATGTTTAATTCAAAATTATTTTACCTAATATCACGCTATAATTGAACAGTTCCTTTTCTTTCTTCTCAGTGTGTAGATATGTCTGCTGCCAGCTGTCTGCTATCTGAAGATCAGTTTCTGTGCTCCATCTGTCTGGATGTGTTCACTGATCCAGTCACCACACCATGTGGACACAACTTCTGCAAAAACTGCATCACTGAACACTGGAACAGTAATGACCAGTACCTGTGTCCCATGTGTAAAGAGGTTTTCTACATAAGACCTGACCTGAAGGTCAACACATTGCTCACTGAGCTTGTTTCTCAGTTCAGACAGGAAGCTCAACAGAAAGCCAGCAGCAGCAGCTCAGAGCAACAAGCTGCCAAACCAGGAGAAGTTCCCTGTGACGTCTGTACTGGAACCAAACTGAAGGCCCTGAAGTCCTGTCTGGTGTGTCTGACCTCCTACTGTGAGACTCACCTGGAGCCTCATCTGACAGTTTCAGGCCTGAAAAGACATCAGCTGATGGACCCTGTGGAGAACCTGGAAGACAGGATGTGTATGAAGCACGATAAACCTCTGGAGCTGTTCTGTAAGACCGACCAGACATGTGTCTGCATGCTCTGCTCTGTTTTAGACCACAAGACACATGATGTTGTTCCTCTGAAAGAAGAATATGAAGGAAAGACGGCAGAGCTGGGGAAGACAGAGGCTGAAATTCAGCAGATGATCCAGAAGAGACGACTGAAGATTCAAGAGATCAAACACTCAGTTGACCTCAGTAAGGAAGATGCAGACAGAGAGAAAGCAGAAGGTGTTCAGGTCTTCACCGCTCTGAAGGAGTCTGTTGAGAGAAGCCTGAATGAGCTCATTGAGACGATTGAAGAGAAGCAAAGAACGACAGAGAAACAGGCTGAAGACTTCATCAAAGAGCTGGAACAGGAAATCTCTGAGCTGAAGAAGAGAAGCTCTGAGGTGAAGCAGCTCTCACGCTCTGAAGACCACCTCCACCTCCTCCAAAACTTCCCGTCCCTGAAAGCTGCTCCACCCACCAAAGACTGGACAGAGGTCAGCGTCCGTCCACCATCATATGAGGGGACTGTGGTGAGAGCTGTGACTCAGCTGGAGGAGACGCTTGGTAAAGAGATGAAGAAGCTGCTCGGTGAGGTTGAGCTGAAGAGGGTCCAGCAGTATGCAGTGGATGTGACTCTTGATCCTGATACAGCACATCCTAAACTCATCCTGTCTGATGATGGGAAACAAGTAAATCATGGTGATGTGTGGAAGAATCTCCCAAACAACCCAGAGAGATTTTCTTATTTTGTTTGTGTTTTAGGAAAGCAGAGTTTCTCTTCAAGCAGATTTTACTTTGAGGTTCAGGTTAAAGGGAAGACTAAATGGGATTTAGGAGTGGCCAGAGAGTCGATCAACAGGAAGGGAAACATCTCACTCAGCCCTGAGAATGGTTACTGGACTATATGGTTGAGAAATGGAAGCGATTACAGAGCTCTTGCTGGGCCTGATGTCCGTCTCTCTCTGAAGTCTCAGCCTCAGAAGGTGGGGGTGTTTGTGGATTATGAGGAGGGTCTGGTCTCCTTTTATGATGTAGATGCTGCAGCTCTTATCTTCTCTTTTACTGGCTGGTCCTTCACTGAGAAACTCTACCCATACTTTGGTCCGTGTTCAAATGATGGTGGTAAAAACTCTGCCCCTCTGATAATCTGTCCTGTCAATCAAACTGCCTGAGTCAATACCAGGATGCTGATGGATTAGAGACCGAACTGATAAACTGATCAATTTTAAATGAAAAGATTTGTTGTCATTCATGGTAACAAAAGTACATATTCAGCAGCAATGTACAGTGTAAACTTGTTTTTATCAGGTGTAGGGGGACAACCACTTGTTCTTTAATTCTGTTAACTAACCTTTGACTCTTAAGGAAAATAAGAGACAGACTTCCTGGCTTCCTAAGTTGGTAAGGGCAGATCCCCGGTCTGCAGAACTGACCTTTGTAACCCTAAGTAAGGGTTTGATCAGTGACGCTCAACAGACTCAGAAAGATCTCCTAAGAAACCATTTTGATAAGTTGAATTATGACACAAACTAAAAGCATGAATTGACCCTAAAGGCCACTTGGACTGGAGAAAAATAACTCCCACCTTAAATGAAACACAGACTCTTATCACCAAAGCCATAAACGAACCCACATTCCTGAGGACATGTGAAGCCTCCCTGCAAATCTGAGGCAAACCTGAAATTCATGTAAATTAAATGTCTAATCATTATGCAACTTACATCATGTTATTTGTCGTGTAAATACAAGAAGAATGGTATAACTTTCATAGGTGTATGACTATCTACTAAAGAGTTATAAGCCTTAGATTTTATTATCCTTTTATACTACATGTAACCATACTGCCCTCTAGTGACAAGACTTAAATTCCTTTATGTGAAGAGTTAATGAATATTTCATAACCATGTATTTGTATTTTAAAATCACCCCAAGTGTTTAACTTGTGATCTATTAACCTCATAGAGTCTGAGGGGTGGTGAGATGATTAATGGGAGAGGAAAGAAGAAAAAACAAAGTTCTGATACACAAATCTGTTTTCAGTTTTTGGACTTTTTCTCTAATCTTTGATTTTTGCTGAAATATTGGATCATTTGAACATTTATTGAAATGAAAGCATGTGAGAAGTTTAGAGGGAAAAATCACTATTTGGTGGAGCTGTTAACAACTCATAGACATGTGAAATGTGACCCCGACTACACACTGCTTTTTGTAAGACGTCAAAAGCCAAAAAGGTTGGAAACCACTGGTTTCATCTTTAACAATGTGTTGTATTTTAAAAGCTTGTTATATTATCCATTGTGTCAAATCTTCATCTGAAAAGTAACTAAAGCTGTCAAATAAATGTAGTGGAGTTGAAAAAATGTGTTTTTGAAATAATGTTCATATTTTTTCTGAAGATTTTTGGCTCTTTTTCCTCATAGTGGATAGAGGATAGTGAAGTGACGGACAGGAAACAAGGGAAGAGAGATGAGTATGACATGCAACACAGGTCCCTGGCTGGAATTGAACCAGTGATGTGTTTACATATGTCGCACTGCCAGGGCGCTCCATAACTGTTGATTTAACAGCAACTTTGACCAGACTACATTTGTTGAACACAGATCAAATAATAGACAAAAATAGGTTAATAGTTGCATGAAAACCTCAGCAGTAAAACCTGGCTGCCCAAAACTTTTACTTTCACTTTAAATCTAAAACAGGGTGTGTTTATTATTATTTTTTATCACCTTGTGAAAAACTTCAAGCTTTCAGCACACATAATTAAGCAAAGCAACAACTTTTCCCACGTCTTCCTCCTCCCACCTCTTATGTACAGTATCATCTTTGCTCCATGGTATTTCATAATTATCCTGTTAATGAGAGGGAGGAAATCCTGTTAATCAGAGGGAGGAAAAAACACAAACAGGGATACAATAAGAGGAGGAGCAACACTGGAAAGACAATAGACCTTCAACATCACTCTCCAGAACTGAAAGTTTGTAAGAGCGACAGCAGAGCTGCAGTCGAGTCTCTCCACTTCTTTCCAAATGAATATTAGACTGAGTTCATCAAGTCTTTCTCAACAACACAGCAGAGTCTCTGCCAAACACTGGTGAGTACAACTGATCATATTTAATGTTTCAACAACCAGCTTTAACACAGCAGACAGGAAGTTCCACTCTTTTCATTTCATACTGACACTTGTGAAATTGATTACAATATACAGTGCTGCTTGAAAGTTTTTGAAATCTTTAGAATTTGCTCTATTTCTGCAGAAATATGACCTAAAATGTTATCATATGTTTACACAAGTCCTAAAACTAGATAAAGGGAATCCAACTAAACAAAGGAGACAACAACATTAAACTTTTTCATTTATTTATTGTGGAAAATTATCCAATCTCACATATTTGTGTTAGGTAGAAGTATGTGAACCCTTGCTTTCAGTAACTGGTGTGACCCCCTTTTGCAGTAATAACTTCAACCAAATGTTTCCAGTAACCATTTATCAGCTCTGCACATTGGCCTGGAGGAATTTTAATCCATTCCTCCTTACAGAACAGTCTCAACTCAGGGATGTTGGTGGGCTTCTTTGCATGAACTACATGCTTCAGGTCCTTCCACAACATTTCTATTAAGGATTAAGGTCAGGACTTTGACTCAGCCGTTCCAAAACATTATCTTTCTTCTGCTTTAACCATTCTTTGGTAGAGCAACTTGTGTGTTTAGGCTCGTTGTCTGACTGCATAACAAACTGTCTATTGAGCTTCAGTTCACAGATACCTTGACATTTTCCTGTAGAATTTGCTGGTATAACTCAGAACTCATAGCTCCTTCAATGATTGAAAGCTGTCCTGGTTCAGCGGCAGCAAAGCAGCACAAACCGTGATGCCACCATGTTTCACAGATGGGATGCGATTTTGGTCTCATCCATCCACAGAACATTTTTCCAATCACCTTCTGGCTTATCCATGTGGTCTTGAGTGAACCGTGGATGAGCAGCGATGTTCTTTTTGGAGGGAAGTGGCTTTTCTCCTTGCAACTCTGCCGTGCACACCATTGATGTTCAATGTTCTCCTGATGGTGGACTCATGAACATTTACTGTAGTCACTGCACGAGAGGCCTTTAGTTTCCTAGACGTTACCCCAGGGTCCGTTGTGGCCTCTTTGACTATCACACACCTGATCTTGGTGTGATCTTTGTTGTTCGACCACTCCGGGGGAGGGTAACAATGATGTTGAAAGTCTTCTTTGATAGTGAAGACCCGGATTTCTCTTCTTTAAATACGGCAGGGCCTCCCAGACTCACACTTGATTGTCATCCAATTGATTGAAACACCCAACTCTGATTTCCCCCTCTAATGAATTGATAATCCTAGAGGTTTACATACTTTTGCCATGCACAAATATGTAACATTGGATCATTTTCCTCAATAAATAAATGAACAAGTGTAAGATTTTTGTCTCATTTGTTTAATTGATGTCCCTTTATCTAGTTTTAGGACTTGAATGGAAATGTGATCACGTTTTAGGTCATATTTATGCAGAAATAGAGCAAATTCTAAACTTCCACAAACTTTCAAGCAGCACTGTAACTAAAGACATTTACACAGGCTCAGGGAAACCACTTTAATTATTCTTTTCAAGTCTCTCTGTGTCAATTCTCAGGACTTTTGTAACTGAATCTCTGTGGTTCAGTTTAACACTGACTTTCCTGGTCTTATTACTATTTACTGATGACTCCCTACAGCCATACTGCATTTCGTTTCCTCTAGCTGTTTCACATTAAAATGTTAATGTTCCACCGGTGAACTAGCAGGATGTCTTCTTGTGAAGCAGCTAGAGGAAATAAAATGTGTTTTGTCACCGAGATAGCAGAGATTTATTAGCAGTGCTATTCTTTAATAATAATTCATCTATACAAGAAGATATGGACAGATTCTGTGCTATATTGTCAGCAGATCAGTTATAAATATTTGAAGGAGGAAGAGTAAAAACACAAACAGCCACAATGAGCTGTTAGATAAAGAGCTGCAGATGAGTCCCTTACTGTGTTTGTGCAAACCAGCAAATGTCCAACATTAAAGCTGAACAAGGCCTTTAACCTGGCTGTGCAACACTGGAGAAAATCTTTATGCTTACCAGCTCAGCTTAATGGTTAAGGTCGCTCACAGTTGGATTTGGTGAAAGTATCTCTATCCCCATTAAAACACGCCATGTTTAATTCAAAATTATTTTAACTAATATCACACTATAATTGAACAGTAACCATACATCTCTCTTTTTTAAAAACGAATAAACATAAAAAATGTCTTCCTTTTCTTTCTTCTCAGTGTGTAGATATGTCTGCTGCCAGCTGTCTGCGATCTGAAGATCAGTTTCTGTGCTGCATCTGTCTGGATGTGTTCACTGATCCAGTCACCACACCATGTGGACACAACTTCTGCAAAAACTGCATCACTGAACACTGGAACAGTAATGACCAGTACCTGTGTCTGATGTGTAAAAAGGTTTTCAACACAAGACCTGAGCTTCACGTCAATACTTTACTTTCTGAGATGGTTTCTCAGTTCAGACAGGAAGCTCAACAGAAAGCCAGCAGCAGCAGCTCAGAGCAACAAGCTGCCAAATCAGGAGAAGTTCCCTGTGATGTCTGTACTGGAACCAAACTGAAGGCCCTGAAGTCCTGTCTGGTGTGTCTGACCTCCTACTGTGAGACTCACCTGGAGCCTCATCTGACAGTTTCAGGCCTGAAAAGACATCAGTTGATGGACCCTGTGGAGAACCTGGAAGACAGGATGTGTATGAAGCACGATAAACCTCTGGAGCTGTTCTGTAAGACCGACCAGACATATGTCTGCATGCTCTGCTCTGTTTTAGACCACAAGACACATGATGTTGTTCCTCTGAAAGAAGAATATGAAGGAAAGAAGGCAGAGCTGTGGAAGACAGAGGCTGAAATTCAGCAGATGATCCAGAAGAGACAACTGAAGATTCAAGAGATCAAACACTCAGTTGACTTCAGTAAGGAAGATGCAGACAGAGAGAAAGCAGAAGGTGTTCAGGTCTTCATCGCTCTGAAGGAGTCTGTTGAGAGAAGCCTGAATGAGCTCATTGAGACGATTGAAGAGAAGCAAAGAACGGCAGAGAAACAGGCTGAAGACTTCATCAAAGAGCTGGAACAGGAAATCTCTGAGCTGATGAAGAGAAGCTCTGAGGTGGAGAAGCTCTCACGCTCTGAAGACCACCTCCACCTTCTCCAAAACTTCCCGTCCCTGAAAGCTGCTCCACCCACCAAAGACTGGAAGCTGGTCAGCGTCCGTCCACCATCATATGAGGGGACTGTGGTGAGAGCTGTGACTCAGCTGGAGGAGACGCTCAGTAAAGAGATGAAGAAGTTGTTTGAGGTTGAGCTGAAGAGGGTCCAGCAGTATGCAGTGGATGTGACTCTTGATCCTGATACAGCATATTTCTGGCTCATCCTGTCTAATGATGGGAAACAAGTAAATGATGGTTATTTGAAGAGGAATCTCCTAGACAACCCAGAGAGATTTTCTTATTGTCCCTGTGTTTTAGGAAAGCAGAGTTTCTCTTCAGGCAGATTTTACTTTGAGGTTCAGGTTAAAGGGAAGACTGAATGGGATTTAGGAGTGGCCAGAGAGTCGATCAACAGGAAGGGAAAAATCACACTGAAGCCTCATAATGGTTACTGGACTATATGGTTGAGAAATGGAAATGAGTACGAAGCTTGTGCTGGTCCTGGAGTGCGTCTCTCTCTGAAGTCTCAGCCTCAGACGGTGGGGGTGTTTGTGGATTATGAGGAGGGTCTGGTCTCCTTTTATGACGTAGATGCTGCAGCTCTTATCTACTCCTTTACTGGCTGCTCCTTCACTGAGAAACTCTACCCATATTTTGGTCCCTGTAATAATGATGGTGGAAAAAACTCTGCCCCTCTGATAATCTGTCCTGTCAATCAAACTGCCTGAGTCAATACCAGGATGCAGATGGATTAGAGACTAAACTGATAAACTGATCAGTTTTAAATGAAAAGATTCACTGTCATTCATGGTAACAAAAGTACATATTCAGCAGTAATGTACAATGTAAACTTGATTTAATCAGGATATGATTAATGTGGTCATTCTTTTATGATTTATCATACAATTGTTTTATTTAATGTATGTTGGAATTCACCAAAATACTTAAACTTGTCTTTTTACTGCTTCAGTGTCCCCCCAGGATTGCTTCATTAACATCTTCACTGGTGATTGATCCATCATGACAAACATGTGAGGAAAAACTCTTTAAAAGCTTTAAAATCTAGTGAACATCCCAAAGTTTGTAAAGATACCAAGTATGTCAGACTGAATTTTAGGGAAATGTGTCAACAGTGATGTATAATATATCAAGAATTTTGTTGTTTCATGTAATGATGCAGCCATAAAAGTCAAGGGGCCATTTTTCCTGCATTAGGGCGCAGGCGCAGATTCAAGCCTTGATTCCTGGCAGGTGACGCATGTGGGTGTGATAAACAAATTCCTGCAATTTTCCTGATCATCAGCTTTGGCACAAACCAGGTGCAGCCAGGCACATCATGGAGGAGAGACCGAATACATTATTAGTGGGAGGAATACAGAATCAGCAGGTGGAGTCTGGGCGAGCTTCCATAATAACCAATCACATGAGCTCCTCTCATCCCCTTTAAACGCAGCAACAGGTGAAACGGGAGAGAAGCTGAGTGAGAGAGAAATGAGTTCAACTCTGTGAAGCACCTGAAGTTCAAAATATACATTCAGGACACCTCAAATATTAATATACATCAATCCAAATATGCTGACTGTGGTAGAATGAAAATAAAGTGGATGTGCTCTGATGTGTATTTTGTGCAAACAATTAATATAAGATAGTACATTTAAACTCTGTAGTTTTTCTTCGTCTCTGCATATTTGAAAGTCCTCATTTATGCTTCTAAGTATATACAACATCCTTAAATAAACTGATACAAAATCTGGTTTGGAAATTTGCTGGTTAGTGTTTGAAAAGCTCACAAGTTCTTTCTCTGTGTCATTGAAATATTTAAATAATGAATGAATGTGTCCACGCTGTGTGTAAAGTGAACATGATTTTGTTTAAGTCTGTTTTAAAATGTTTTCACCAACACGTTTTTTCTTTTCACAGCATACAAGATGTTGATGTAGTCCTACTCTGTTTAGGACCTCCGGAGGTTGGCACAAACTAAAAAGTTGTTTTAGCATTTTATTCAGTGTTCAATCCACATGCTCAGTTTTGTACTCAATTTTCAATATATTTTCTTCATTTTTTCTTCTAGCCTGGCTGTGAATAAAAGTAAGTATTTGAAACATAAACTTAAACAGGGGCAGCCCACTGTAGGCCCAATTACTGGCCTGAAATGAGGGGCATGTGCCAATACTATGGGGCCCAGGTGGTGCCCCCATGGGACAAACTACACCCAGGGCCCATCGTGGGCCGCTGCATGCCCACTTAGTGGGCTGTCCTACTGGGGCATGGTGCAGGTCCATAATGGGCTCCAGTGGGGCCCACACAGCCCACCTGGGCCCACTTGGGCATGCTGCAGGCCCACAATGGGTCCCAGTAGGGCCCACACATGCCCCGCATTTCACATAGGTGGTCCAGTGGTTCCCAACCTAGGGGTCGGGCCCCCTCAAAGGGTCACCAAATAAATTTGAGGGGTCGTAAGATGATTAATGTGAGAAGAATGAAGAAAAAACACAAATCTGCTTTCAGTTTTTGGACTTTTTCTCTAATCTTTGACTTTTGGTGAAATATTGGATCATTTGAACATTTATTGAAATGAAAGCATGTGAGAAGTTTAGAGGGAAAAATCACTATTTGGTGGAGCTGTTAACAACTCATAGACATGTGAAATGTGACCCCGACTACACACTGCTTTTTGTAAGACGTCAAAAGCCAAAAAGGTTGGGAACCACTGGTTTCATCTTTAACAATGTGTTGTATTTTAAAAGCTTGTTATATTATCCATTGTGTCATGTGTCCATGTAGTGGAGTAGAAAGTACAATATTTCCCTCTGAAAAGTAGAAGTTTAAAGTAGCATCAAATGGAAATACTCAAGTACAAAACTGTACTGAAGTACAGCACTTTAGTAAATGTACTTCGTTACTTTCCAACACTGGAAACTACTCTAAACTGTTTGTAGCAGTGATTTGAATCTTTGTCTCAGAGTTACTGAGGTTTGTACAAATTGTAAATGTTTCCCTCCATGTGTCCAGCAAAGGTTTGTATGGCAGCAACCATCAGAGGGAGGACAGTTTGTTACACACCTCTCAACTTCCTCATCTCATTCAGCAACAACTATAGGAAAGAAGAAAATACAAGAAATACATGAAAAGTTTAAAACATTACAGCACAAACAGTGAGCTGAACATCAGACTGACAGTGAGATTGTTGCAGAGCTGTGGAGGACTGTAAAAGGACTGTTGTTTCCCTCTGAACATAAGATATATTCTTACATGTGGGACTGACGTCATTGATCAATTAGCTGCAACAGACTCCAACTACAAAAGAAAAGCAGATAGAAGAACACGTCTCCTGAAAGATTAATTTCATCTTGTGCCAAATACATATCACTATCACACCATCACTAACCATGTCTAAACAAAAGAGCTGGAGTATGAGATGAGGGAGAACTGGAAATACAAGACAGGTTCAACATCAGACTCTTCAGATTAAACTGAAAGTTTGTCAGTCTGACACAAAGCTGCAGTGGAGACACGTCTCTGTGTTTCTGTCTTTAGAAAACTTTACCTGAGTTTAAAGATCTTTCTCAACAACCTGTCAGAAACACTGGTGAGTACAGAAGAAACGTTTACTGTGTTTCAGCAGGTTTTAACACAAAACTTCAGTTTTACTCAGAAAGAAAATTTGATGATTTTTATTTCATAATGACTCTTATCAAAATGACATTTCAGTTCTGTGTAATTCAAAATTGCTAATTTTTATATTCCAGTAATCATACAATGAATAATCGAACCTTTGTAAATAAATTGTCTTTCTTTTCTTTCACACTATGTACAATGGATGTTGTGTCTTGAGGATTCTTGTCATTCTTTGCTTTGCCAGTTTTCCGCCTTCCAACCTGTTGTTGGAGCCTGGCATCATTCTTGCAGTCATACTTTGATATGTTTAAACATCTCATGAAGAATTAATTAGTTAAAGCAAAGTATAGATATTGTATCTGCATGAAGGAGTTGTTAACTGTCTTACACCTTGTTTTGTGTTTGGTGAGGGAAACTGGAAAAGGTTTGTAGAAGTGCAATGTTGTGGTTACGTATGTGGTGTGCACTGCCAGGGCGCTCCATAACTGTTGATTTAACAGCAACTTTGACCAGACTACATTTGTTGGGCTCAGTTCAAGATAAAGAGAAAAATAAGTTAATAGTTACATGAATCAGGGTTTGTTTGTTTTTTTGATCACCTTGTGAAAAACCTCAAACTTTCAACACACATAATTAAGCGAAGCAACAACTTTTCATGTCTTACTCCTCCCACCTGTCAGGTACAGTCTCACCTTTACTCCATGATACTTCATAATAATCCTGTAAATCAGACACTCAGAGTTACAGTAAGAGGAGGAGCAACACTGGAAAGACAGCTGCAACGTCACTCTGCAGAAATGAAACTTTAAGTTTATCAGAGTGACAGCAGAGCTGCAGTCGAGTCTCTCCACTTCTGTCCAAATAAAAATGAAACTGAGTTCATCAAGTCTTTCTCAACAACACAGCAGAGTCTCTGCCAAACACTAATCAGTACAGCTGATCATATTTAATGTTTCAACAACCAGCTTTAACACAGCAGACAGGAAGTTCCACTCTTTTCATTTCATACTGACACTTGTGAAATTAGTGACAATATAACTAAAGATGTTTTTACACAGATTCAGTGAAACAACTTTAATTGTTTTTTAAACAGTCTCTCTGTGTCAGTTCTCAGGACTTTTGTAACTTGTAACTGAATCTCTGTGGTTTGGAGTTCAGCTTCACTCCAACCTTCCTGGTCTTATTACTATTTACTGATCCCTTCCTACAGACACACTGCATTCTATTTCCTGTAGCTGTTTCACATTAAAAGCTTTCTACCAACAAGCAGCAGCTTTTATTGTGAAGCATCTGCAGGTAATAAAATGTGTTTGTCACCAAGTTAGCAGAGCTTTGTTAGCAGTGCCATCCTTCAATAATAATTATTTTCTACAACAAGATATGGACATATTCTCTGCTATATTGTCAGCAGATTAGTTTTAATTAAAGCTGCAAGCAGCGTTGGTTGGGACCTCACACTGGCCCGTCAGGATCAGATCATTTTGCTTTTTAAAAACGAGGGATATTCATAACAAGTGTGGTGTGCTTTTATTTTGAAAGATCGATTGACAGGATGAGAATTTTCTGCAGGGTGAGACATGTCTGTCTTGCTCACACCTGTGTCATCAAAATCATGCAAGTTTTGGGCCCATTCACTTGAATTTCAATTAGTTAATTGAAAACTCTTGATGAGTTTGTGTGTAAATTATTTTCCTAATTTTCATCAAGTCTATTTTTAGAAAATCGGAGGAGATAGCGTTTGTTCGGGGTCCAAAATTGGGGCAAAGTCTTATTTTGCAAGGCTGATTGTGGACTTCCTATTACATTTAGGTCAGGGGTGTCAGTGTATGATTTGTAGGTCTTGATGAGACGAATAATTGAGTTTTGGTTTGATCTCTCTACGACATTCCTATGGGCCGTGGTGGCCATTTTGTTACATAGGTGGCACTAGAGAGCACATTTAGGCACTTTAGGGGTTTATTTTTACATTTTATCAAATTTTTTACTAGACCTGATGTGCGTGCCAAATTTGGTGAGTTTTTGAGCATGTTTAGGGGGTCAAATTTAGGGTTGAAGTGGCAGATTAATAAAGAAAGAATAATAAGAAAGAAACAAACACATGAAATACAATAGGGTCTTCACCCTTTGGGCTCAGGCCCTAATAAAGTTATAGCAACTTCCTCTGTCATGGTGAAACATCAAGTCTCAACGGTAACAGAGATGAAAACCCGTCTTATCTCGATGTTGGTGTGACCAAGTAGGAAGAGCCAAGCTCAAGCAGGCTGTTTTTGTAAGCTTGCATGATGACACATCATCAGGCCATCACGATGCCCAGTAATAGAGCCACCAGTAGCACCAATCATGTCAATAAAATGGCGTTTTCTGGGACTTTCTGGAAGCTGATGAATCACAAAGCTTGTCTCCATGGCTCTGGGCATCTGCCTGATTACACTTGATGTCTGTCGTACGTTTAAATGTACGGTGCCACGAGTACTTGCTGGACAAAGACGTATAACTTTAGTTGTCTGTTATCTAACATTGCATGAAGGAGTTAAATATCATTTCCTGTGTCCACTATATGGTGCTAGAAAACATGCATTAAATAAACATTATGTCGCTGTATATCAACTGTAGAGCACACCTTGAAAATTTCATGTGAATCAGATGATGTTTGTCATATAAGGCTGACTTGCTCACAGTACTCCTCGACAAAATAGTAAGCATTGAACACTGCTGCCAGGTGTGTAGAGACAATAAGTAACTTCAGCTGAACACAGAAAAATACTCATATATTTGAATGGAGAGTGTGACCGAACCGCTAGGTGCTCGGGCTCTAATAAAGGAAAAACTACATTACAGAGCTACAAATTTTAGTTTTGATTTTATTTTTCTACAGCACTTTATCACTAAACTGTCACTCTCACTCCATTTTTTCCCTTCCCCTCATAGGTCATCCCCACTACTGAATTATACATATAAGACTAAAAAAATAAATGATATTGAGCCCAAACTTCATACAAAGTTTGTATATAATGTACTGTATGTATATAGGCCTCTCTGCTGTGTCCTTCAAAAATGAGCTGCATTTAACCGTGATACCCATCCCCCCACTTTCTTCCCTCCTTCTCCCTCTCAGCTGGAGAGAAGGATTTCAGAGTACTCTTCTTGAGAAATATCCTCAGAAATCCCATGACTATGGCCAAATCTTACATTAAAAATCATGTTATAGTATGAATTTTCATTGCAAATCCATTGATACAGGTTTGAAAGTGGTCTGACTTCAAGTTTAGATGTCAGACGCCCCAGTTTGGCACAAAGTCTATGCCAAGAGATTGCCTCCCCATTGGTTTACATTGTAAGGTGCGATGTGGCACTCAAAATCTAAACCGTTCGAGTTATTACAAAGTTTTTAATAACTTTTGTAAGATTTTGTAACTTTTGTAGACTTTGGGGCTCAGGTCCTAATAAAGAAAGAATAAGAGGAATAATACACATGAGGGTGTGCTTTACCTTAATTGTTGGCACTTCAGCGCCACGGTCCTGGCCAAATTACTGTTGTGTCAACAATGACAGTAAAGCACACCCTCATATGTATTATTGCTTAATTATTTTACCTAATATCACACACTATAATGGAACAGTAACCATACATCTTTCTTTTAAAATAAATTAAATAAAAAATGTCTTCCTTTTCTTTCACACTATATATGTAGATATGTCTGCTGCCAGCTGTCTGCAATCTGAAGATCAGTTTCTGTGCTGCATCTGTCTGGATGTGTTCACTGATCCAGTCACCACACCATGTGGACACAACTTCTGCAAAAACTGCATCAATGAACACTGGAATGTTAATGTTCCTTGCCATTGTCCCATGTGTAAGGAGATTTTCAACATAAGACCTAAGTTGAAGGTGAATACTTTCATCTCTGAGATGGTTTCTCAGTTCAGACAGGAAGCTCAACAGAAAGCCAGCAGCAGCAGCTCAGAGCAACAAGCTGCCAAACCAGGAGAAGTTCCCTGTGACGTCTGTACTGGAACCAAACTGAAGGCCCTGAAGTCCTGTCTGGTGTGTCTGACCTCCTACTGTGAGACTCACCTGGAGCCGCATCTGACAGCTTCACGTCTGAAAAGACATCAGTTGATGGACCCTGTGGAGAACCTGGAAGACAGGATGTGTATGAAGCACGATAAACCTCTGGAGCTGTTCTGTAAGACCGACCAGACATGTGTCTGCATGCTCTGCTCTGTTTTAGACCACAAGACACATGATGTTGTTCCTCTGAAAGAAGAATATGAAGGAAAGAAGGCAGAGCTGTGGAAGACAGAGGCTGAAATTCAGCAGATGATCCAGAAGAGACGATTGAAGATTCAAGAGATCAAACACTCGGTCGACCTCAGTAAGGAAGATGCAGACAGAGAGAAAGCAGAAGGTGTTCAGGTCTTCATCGCTCTGATGGAGTCTATTGAGAGAGGCCTGCATGAGCTTATTGAGGTGATTAAAGAGAAGCAAAGAATGACAGAGAGACAGGCTGAAGACTTCATCAAAGAGCTGGAACAGGAAATCTCTGAGCTGATAAAGAGAAGCTCTGAGGTGGAGAAGCTCTCACGCTCTGAAGACCACCTCCACCTTCTCCAAAACTTCCCATCCCTGAAAGCTGTTCCACCCACCAAAGACTGGACAGAGGTCAGTGTCCGTCCACCATCATATGAGGGGACTGTGGTGAGAGCTGTGACTCAGCTGGAGGAGACGCTCAGTAAAGAGATGAAGAAGTTGGTTGAGGTCGAGCTGGAGAGGGTCCAGCAGTATGCAGAGGATGTGACTCTTGATCCTGATACAGCAAATCCTAATCTCATCCTGTCTGATGATGGAAAACAAGTAAATGATGGTAATGTGAAGAAGAATCTCCCAGACAACCCAGAGAGATTTTCTCGTAGTGCTTGTGTTTTAGGAAAGCAGAGTTTCTCTTCAGGCAGATTTTACTTTGAGGTTCAGGTTAAAGGGAAGACTAAATGGGATTTAGGAGTGGCCAGAGAGTCCATCAACAGGAAAAGAAACATCCCACTCAGCCCTGAGGATGGTTACTGGGCTATATGTTTGAGAAATGGAAATGAGTACAAAGCTCTTGCTGGTCCTCCAGTCCGTCTCCCTCTGAAGTCTCAGCCTCAGAAGGTGGGGGTGTTTGTGGATTATGAGGAGGGTCTGGTCTCCTTTTATGATGTGGATGCTGCAGCTCTAATCTGCTCCTTTACTGGCTGCTCCTTCACTGAGAAACTCTACCCATACTTCAGTCCCTGTATTAATGATGGTGGTAAAAACTCCGCCCCTCTGATCATCTGTCCTGTCAATCAAACTGCCTGAGTCAATATCAGGATGCTGATGGATTAGAGACGAAACAATGATAACCTGATCAATTATAAATTCTGTCGTTCATGGTAACAAATGTACATATTCAGAAGTAATGTACAGTGTAAACTTGTTTTTATCAGGATATGATTAATGCAGGCAATGTAATCAATACATTTAAACTCTGTAGTTTTTCTTCGTCTCTGCATATTTGAAAGTCCTCATTTATGCTTCTAAGTATATACAACATCCTTAAATAAACTGAAACAAAATCAGTTTGGGAAATTTGCTGTTTAGTGTTTGAAAAGCTCACAAGTTCTTTCACTGTTTTATCAAAATATTTTAATAATGAATGAATTTATCCACGCTGTGCCGGCTGTGTGTAAAGTGAACATGATTTTGTTTAAGTCTGTTTTAAAATGTTTTCACTAACATAATTTTATTTGTTCACAACAGACAGGATTTTGTTGTAGTCCTACTCTGTTTATCTCTTTGTCAGCTGTTTAATTATATTCATATATCAATAGCCTTTTGTATAACTATTGTTTTATCTCCTATGCACCTGTCAGTTTAAAGGTGTGCAAATAACTACTTAGTAAATCCCACTTTTTTGTTTTGAACTCATTTAATCTCCTTTAAATTAAACATCAATGAGCCGTTTACAGCTATTTTACATAATGAACAACAAATCAAAATGTTCATTCAAGAGCTTGGGCAATATTGAACATTAAGCAGTACTGTATGCTGTACATCTGCTGTTTTAAAGGCAAAGCTGCTCACACAAGATATTGATTTCATTTAGGTTTCTTCTGTTTACTCTTTGTATGAAGTTAACTGATAAATAAAAACTATTCATGGCAATGTTTTTAAAGGCGTACTTATTTTACTTTTAATGCCTAAAACTTTTGCACAGTACTGTATATTTTTGACAAAAATCTACCAACTCAAGGTCCACTTATGAGCTTTTTGCACTTTCAGCCATATCACATGTCTTCATTAGAGTTTGTTCAGTTGCCATGGAGATAAATCCTTTGACTTTTTGACAAACTCATGGACTCAGGACTTCTTCTCCACGTTGACTCAAAAGTTACTAAACCGTCATTTTAATAAATTTGCAAATTTATTATTGACTTTTGATTAATAACAAACTATATAAATATGATAATAAATATATTGTTATATTCATTATATTAAAGAAAAGGTTGCACTGTTGCATTGCACCAAACATGAAACTATTCCAATTATTCCAGATAAAATCCATTTAAAATAAAAAATAATTTAAAAAAATAATCAATGAATTAATAAAATATGTGTCTTCTCTGATACACATGGGGTCACTGGACCGTCTCTTTTTACCTGCTGGTGATGAGCTTCACTGGGAGACTGAATGTGTTTGTTTAAATCACTGAACTAATCTACGATATGGGCGGCAATTCAGAAGTCTGGAAAACAGGCCATGAGATTTAAATAAACTTAAAACTGCTGTGAAATTGTGAAAACCAGTTTGTATATATTAATTACACCGTCAATAGATGCAAATATAGAAAAAAAGGCTTCATTTATAACATGATAAATCTAAAGCTTTTAGTTTAAAGGTAATATCTAATACTCTTATCCCAGTGTAGTTAACTTAACACAACTACTGCTGTGGTGTTCACAGCACACTGACAGAAAAATGGTGCACTATGGGACCTTTTGGACCTTTTTTGGACAGTAAAGGCTCATTCACACCTTCAGTTTCTAGTAGACAGGTGTGTAGGGGGAAATGTCCGTAGGCAAAGCTTTACCTGATGAAGGTCTAAGGTCCTAAATGTTGTATCTCTAATACAGTTTATTGCAATTAAAAGGATGGTGTGCAGGAATTCTCTCTTCTCTGACCTTTTTTTTTGGAGAAAGAACACTTTCTTACAAGGCATGAGGTTTCACTGAACGGTTTGATGAGTCTCACAGACCACCTCTGAGAGGTTGTGTAGGTGTTAGCATCTTCAATCATCATCAAGACACTGGTGTTCATCCCACATATAGAGTTTCACAGACTTGCAGAATCTATGACGAGGAGTTTTGAAGTTGTTTTGGAGGCTTGTGGTTGAACAACACTTTCTGCACGGCAATTAGAAACTCTTTTTTTGTGGCACAAAAATGCCAAATATGGATCAAAACAAAAGGCTAAAGTTAAACACTACAAAGGTTGAAATCACATAAAAGAGGAAGAAGAAAGTATCAGTATTGAGTCTGCCACCAGCTCTTTAAAAATCTGAAAGTCTCCTGAATATTCTTTGGGGTTTTATGGTCTGTTAAATGTTCATAACTGTTGTGCCTTTAACACACATTTCAAAACACTGTGGAGAGAGTGTTTTCCATCTGTCTTAAGTTATGAAACTGTGTTACTTCAGATGGCTGAGAGCGTTCCTTGAAGCTTGAGTGTTAGTCCAGTAAGCTGTAGTGGTTTTATTTATTCAGACAGTTGGGAGACAGAGCACAGAAAGTTGGATGTTACCAGCCGACACTTGGCTCCAGGAGACTTTCACTGCTTTACTATCTCTGGAAAACTGTCCGGAAGATTTCATGCAAACTGTTTAAATGTTAAAATAAAATGCAAATCAGGTGGCTTTCCCTCTGCAGCGGGGTCACAATGAACACACACGAAATAATGGAAACAGTGAGTTTTCAATGATTAACTGTTACTGCTGCTTCTGTTGATCACAGTTTCTTCTGAAAATAGTTTTCCGGAGCTCAGATGAGAGAAAAAACACAATCCGGCAGGTCTGAACTGCAACTAATATCTTTTTGTTATTGTGATGGTTCATATTTACTCTGGATGCAACCCCTCTATGAACTCAGAAATGTCAAAAAGAGGCAAAATGCTGCGTTTTATAGCAGTCCTTCTGCTTACAACACTCAACATTCACTTCACTGTTTGTCTGCACTGAAGTGTCAAGTCTTACATGATTGTTTCTCGCTGCCAAAATGATTATATAATTGGCTGAGGTCAGACATCAGAATTTTTTGTCATGGCAACGCTTAAAAACTGAGCTGTAGTTGTTAAAATACTTGTTGGTAACATATCTTGTCATAAGCAAAGGAACTTTCACCCTATGAGCCATAATGCTTCCTCAGTTACTGTTAATATTTTGTTTTTGTTGAGCCATTGAGAGAAAATAGGATTCACAGTCTCGCTAAAGGACAATTCAACAAGAAACAAGGAACCTTGGATCAAACCACCAACTCTGTGATTAACAAATGACCATCTTAAAGACAAACAACTACATAAATTGAATTAAAACTGCAATATTTTAGTACAAGTCAAGTCAATTTTATTTATGTTGCCCAAAATCACTAATCACAGATTTGTCTCAAAGGGCTTTACAATCTGTACAACATACAACACCCTCTACCCTAAGACCCTCCATTTGCAGCAAGTTTCACTGCAGAACTAAAAAGTCAACCTCATGGTAGCGCTACAGAAAAAGTCAGAAGATCACCAAAGTACACGGTAAAAAAGTTATTTCACTGAAATTTACTGTATTATTTTACAGTTTTTTTTGTTTTTTCTACATTAAGTGTAAATGCCATAAAAACACAGTAAATTATTTTTATTAAAAATATTCACCATAAAATAAAGGCTGTAATCTGTAAATTAATATAATGGAATATTATAGTTTTTTTTAACAGGATTTTTCAATTACTTAATGGTCTTGAATGTTACATTACATTGAATTATATGTAAAAATACAAATAATACACATCCTATTACTGAATGTAAAATTAATGGAACTTTCTGTTTATTTACTTTAAATTTCATGTAAAAAAAAAAAAAAAAAAAAGTAAAAAAAGTAAAAAAACACTCACTGTCAAATAATGGTAAAAAAAACTTTAGTTATTCTACAAAGAATTTTTTTAAAAAATACAGATATTTACTGCGGACATTATCTGCATTTTTACAGTCCAGTTGTAAAATAAAAACAAAAAAATATATAAAATATTGCTAGAATGCTAAATAAATGTATAAATGTGCACAAAAAACATTGCAGAAATACCTTAAAATTGCCTAATTTAAATAATGGCTTGTTTTATATAGTAATCTTTTGTAAATTCATAGAATTATCCAATTTATCCTTAAGACTGTCCCATCAAAGCACAAATTTCTGGATGTAAAACACAAAAAAATGATGTAGAATTATATTCAAATTATCCTCCTTCAACACCCATTAATGGTATCTTGAGAGCTTTAGGCTTTAAATGTATGTGATTATCTCATCTATTTACAGTAAATTCCTGGTAAAAAATATTGGTTTGAACTGTACAAAAAAATATGATCATGCGAAAATGGCATACAAAAACATAATTTTAATAATCATTACCTTATATAAACATTATCTGAAAGTAATTACAAGCAACTATCCAATAGATCTACAGACTTTTCCAATTAATGTATGAGATTTACTGTACATAAATAGTATTTGACAGTAATTACAAGCAACTATCCAATATATCTGTCTCATACTCTTCTTCAGAGGGATATTTTTTATATATTGTGTGTACACTGCCATCATTCTTCAGAACCTGCCACAGCTGTGAGTACTGTAGCTCCCTCAATTTGTTTTGTGCATTGCATTGTGGGAGAATATTATCCATCAATAGCACACACAAAAATAAGTCAATTTTGTCACTTTTCCATTATCACACACTAAACATTTAAACCTGCTGTATACTGAATGAGTGATCCAACTGTGGTGAATGACGAATGAGCAGAATACGCTGAATGAAACTTAATGACTCTTTTGTCCTCTCTACTGCTGTATTTTTTAGATATAATATATGTCTGAATATATGTTCATATTTCTATCTCCAGTGGATTGGAATGTGTTTTACTTCTTTAGGGGAGATGTCAGTCAAAGACAGTCTATACAGGCCCACACACTGCTAAGTAGAGGGGCCTTTAGGGGCCTTTAAACTGGGAGAAGCAGAAGAATTTAAAAATATATTGTTATGACCCGGTCTAAGAGAAACCCTGGTGCAACATGAAAATGACACTCCCTCTCCCCAGCTGCCAGAAAAAAAGCAGCAACAAGGGATTTTGCAGCCTTTAAATGTTTATTTCATAGTTGTGGTTTCAGGGTGAGTTAACAGAAATACAACAAACAAAAGGGAACTAAAGCTAATCAACCTAAAATTACCTATTTAAACATAAAGAAAAAAAAATACAAATCACTGACATAACTCCTAACTTAACAGAAACAGGAGGAAAGATGTTAAACAAAAATGCCATCCACCCCTACAGAAACTGGGCGGTTAAATATATTTGCAGTTATTTACAATACTGTACACAGTGGGCCAGAGACAATAACAATAGATACATGACTAACAACAGCAGGAACAGCAGGAGAAGGACATCCCCACATTGGCGCGGCCCATGGGGTTTCCTGCGGATGAGAAAGCACAAAGAACTCCGGGGAAGAAGTCAAGTTAGTAACATGCATTAATGGTAAATGAATACATACAGATGGAGAGGAGGAGAGAGGAGCTCAGTGCATCAATGGAAGTCCCTCGGCAGTCTAGGCCTATAGCAGCATAACTAAGGGCTGGTCCAAGGCGAGCTTGGTTGGAGAAGATGGCTCCACAAGAGAGGAGCCTGATAGTTGAAGGCTCTGCCTCCCATTCTACTTTTGGAGACTGTAGGAACCACCAGTAAGCTGCATTCTGGGAGCGCAGGTTTCTAGTGGGGTAATAGGGTACTATGAGCTCTCAATAATTACAGAGATCAATGGCATAGAACCAACAGCAAGCATGCCAAAAGTAGTTACAAAAAATGACCAGCAAGTGTCGCACTGAGTGAACCTCCTCATCAATGGGTTTGTACACTCAATGTCTCAAAAAATAAATAGAAATGTGGATATGTTGACAGCTAGACAAAAAACAGGCATCTATAGATAGGCATTTATGCAGTGACTAATCTACACAGACAGTGAACATCATATGAAGCATCAACTATTGTGCAGTAAATCAGTTTGGGACATCTCATCCAGGTAGCATCAGTTAGAATCAAGCTCTCACTGGACCGTAGCCTCCATCAGCTGTGATCATGTGGAGCCACTTGATAACTGGCAAAACACTCTCAATGTAATTCTGCAGACCAGTTAGAGACTCATCCTACCTGATAGGAAGGGACCGCTTTACGGCTATTATGGAGATAGAACAAATAATTTCCTCCCACTAATAACTTTGTTGATATACATTTGACATTTGAATATTGTATTGAAATAGACTTGAAAAAGTCGAAACCTATCTTTGAATCTACTTAAATTTTGAGAATGTTACAGGAGGCGTTCAAGTTCGTTTCCCATACAATATGTTATGTCAACACTGTACTGATAGATATTGACATTTCTGTGAGTGCACTGAGAAGTTACACTGCTGGTCTTGAAGAACTCATAGACCCCTCGCGCTGATACACCGGAAGACTACGAAGGGCCAGAGTGCATCTCATGTTCATGAACATTTTGTTCTAGACTGAAAATGAAAAAATAATTATTACACAAATAATAATATACATCACACAAACATCAAGCACAAAACAGTGTAACAGTTCGACTAATGTAATTTCCAAAAAATAATATAATTATGATGGTTCTATTTTTTTTTTTAAACATTTTTTTTAAACAGCCATAGTTGCCCAAGCCAGTGTTTGAGAATTATATATATAAAAATGTTTGCGGTCATATTTCAATCAATCAACCAATCAATCAATTTTTATTTATATAGCGCCAAATCACAACAAAAGTCATCTCAGGGCACTTTTCACATAGAGCAGGTCAAGACCGTACTCTTTAATTTACAGAGACCCAACAATTCCCCCATGAGCAGCACATGGCGACAGCGGTAAGGAAAAACTCCCCTTTAACGGGTGGAAACCTCAAGCACATACTCACCCACCATGCGGCCAGGAGACAAAATGGAGGCACTGAACCACTTCCTGATTTTAAGATCTTGCTGACATCACCAGTGATGTCATGGGTTAGACCAAGTGTGAGGGAATTGATTTTATTTAGTTTAATGCTTGTTTGTGTAAACAATGTTAACTGATACAAGTGACATTGTCATTCACCAGTTGTTGGTCTAAGGGAAAGGACACCCCTGATAGAAATATGGTTCTGCTTAGACAGATTTCAGAGCCTATTTAAAGGGAGAGATGTTAGTTTAGGAGAGAGCAGAAACCAAAGAGCTTGTCAGCGTAGCTGTGTGAAGGTAAGTTTGATTTTGCTTGTTTTCATTTGGTAGACTCTGAGTCTGTCCTTTATCACCTTCCTTGACACTCTGGCAAAACTGCCTCACAGGTAAAACTTTATTTCACAGTAAAACAGCAAATGATTGTACAAAGCCAGAAAGGGTTGCAGAAATGTTTCATTGTTCTTGTTTCCTATCTTGTCAATTGTCTTTTTGATCCAAAATCCTTCAGGATTTAATTTAACTTTTAAATTGTATTGCATGCAAATGAATAGATTTGCTTTTTGCCCATTATCTATTCATATAAGAAAATAAACAGAACACTAGTGGGTTGAAAAATGAGGGAGGGAAAGGGAGAGGAGGGGTGAGAGACAGACGGTAATCAGTAGATGCTGAGTGAAAGGGAACAGGCAGCTTTACATTACAGTGCTGTAATATCTCTTAACTACAGTCCTTTTATCCCCATGTCCAAACTGTGTGAGTGTCAGCATGTGTGTATGTAATACTGTAGGTCAAGGCTGATAATTAGTGTGATTACTGCAAGCGATCACACTATTGTAGCAGCTCGTAACAGCAGCAGCCGGCAGCAGCTCTCAACAGTAGAGCTGGCACATGTGCACCTGGACAGCGGCGTATGACTTTGTTTTTTTCCTCACCCATCTTCATCCAGCAAATCACTAGTTGAGTTCCTTTTTGCTTTGCTTGGTAGCATTGTCAAAATACATTACATGTCCAGTCAGTTTGAATTGTGCTATATGCCCTTGCTTTTGTCATGATAACGATTTGGTACCGTGTCATCCGATCACAACATCAAACAAAAAGCTATTTTACTGGTGTGTGTATATATATATTTTTTCGTGAAGCCTGTGATCTATTCTTTGAGATTCTTTCCGACTTACTGACCAATCTTGACGATTTGAAGCTTTTCGCTCAAATTGTTTTCCTGAAGTGAATTTAATTCCGTTGAAATATAAAAGGCATAGGACTGAAGATGCAGGAATTAAGTTTTGAAATCAGTCTTGCTAACTACTACATCTGTACTGTTGCTAAAATAATGTCTTGTTTCAGCAGCGTGTCAACATGTCTGGGAGCGGAGCTGGACTTGTGATTCTGATGCTCCAAATTACACAGTGAGTTTCATTTTACTTTGTTTTATATGACAACATGCCCAAATAACTTAATTTTATTTGTGAAGATAATGTCCCATTGCTGTCTGTGTAGTGTTGCGTACTTGTAGATTTATTACTCTTGTGGCCTATATGAAACACATCAGCAATTTGCAGCAATATCCCAGTCCTTCAGTGTTGCATTCCTGGATGGATGCAACACTGAAGTGTGCCATTTATACTACTACTACGGTTTATGATACACACTGTTTTTGTTTTGCAGGTGGTTCACAGGGATAAACACTGAGAGAGGCACCCTGTCCTTTCACTGAAGATGGAGAAAGATGACATCAGTCAACCCTTGTGTGTTCAGTCTCCTAAAGAAATTAATGGACTTTTGAATGGGACAGCGAACCCTCTCACCCACCCATACAATCAGTCTCTCAGCCACACTTTTCAGTTACTCATAGTCACTCAGTCACTTTCTCAGTCACTCATTTGCTCATTACAAACTTTTGTAAACACACACTTGGACAGTCTGGTTACAACTTGCATTAGAGGGATATGTTTTTTTTTTAATGGAAAATACCAATTTAAAAAAAAAAAAGGCACTGATATTAGATTCAGTTATTTGGTTACAATAATGTGGTGAGCATTAGTACATGGCAACAATTACAGATGTACTGTACCAAACCATCAGATTCTTAGGCCACAGACATACACCCACTGAAGCTGTCCCATTGTTCTTTAACCATATCATTTTTCCAGTTCAATCGTCTCAGCATTTTTCGACATGCAACAGTTAGAGGAGCATGTTGATATAGTTTGTCTTTATTTGTGTACAATGTTCAGACAGACTTGTTTAAATATTTACATTTTAAATGACTTTTGAATGTTTAATTACTTGAATAAGCTCCATGCTTTGTTCTATTTCTTTATAATTGTGTACAAATGTTTAGCATCATTCATTTATAATGTTAATAAAGTGAGACATGGTTTGAAAGAAACACTTTGAAGTTGTATAATTTGTCTTAACATTTGAAGTCACAATTCAAATGGCTGTTTATTCACTGTTGTAAATACTGTCTGAGTAATTATGTCAAGTAACAAGGTTTGTGGAGAAAATGTTTAAAATTTGAACTCACTGTTAGCAGTCAGTTAGTTAAACACAGTGGTCCAAACTGACGTTTCTGCTGCGCTTATTTTATTGCTCTACTAGTGTCTTTGACAAACCAAATCTACTCAACAGTGACATGTTCCATCTTTGGTTAAAGCATGTCTCAGGTTAAAAAAATGAATATATTCCTGCACTGCCTTCTAACCTTTGTATCCAGGCAGGTGCGTGGCATGTTTGCAACAAGGTGGTTGACTAAAAACATACAACTAACTGCATCATTGTTTTATGTCCCAGAAAACCACATGCTAGAGGACGTGAATAAGTGTCATTGCTCTGCAGGAGAAAGATGTTGAACATTTGGATCGCATTGCTGGGGCTATTCGAGGCTGTGCTGCTAGAGTTTTCCATCCGGTCACTTCTGAAATGGATAATTATGAACCTGGAGTCTACACAGAGAAGGTACTGGAGGCCACCAAGCTCCTCACTAACACAGGTACCACACAAACATTATGTAATGAAACCAAGAACAGTAATGTGTTTTTCTTTCTGCCAATAGACTGTGCACTTACATGCAAGTGATTTGACCAGTTGAGTATTCATTTGTTGTTGTTGTTGAAACTCACTGTAGTCCTCACTGTTAGTAGTTACACAATAGTGTGCCGAGTAGTATGTCGTACACTTTGCTGTTTATGGTAAAAATCTGTAAGTATGCCACTTGTGAAAAGTTCAAATTAACAGTAATACACAATTTACTGTTAATTTACACTGCTTGTAACAGTATTTTACTGTAAAAGTAGAAAATAACAGTTTTATGCTCTGTTTATAAAGGCACCTACAAACTGAATTTCAGCATGACACTGATTTCCATTCCTGCAATATAATCGTACGTATAATGGCATATCCTGGGGTCATGTGGTGTACGAGGCACAGGAAATTGCTCTTAAAAACAGTATCTTTTTCATTTTATATATAGAAAAATTTCTTTACATAGGTCAAGAATGGCAAATTTTCTACAAAATCTTAATCTACAAATTAGGCTTTCTCAGAGAGCATGCATTTCGCATGGATCGTGCGGGGAACGGGGCACAGGAAATTGCCTTTAAAAACCTCTACAAAAGTGTTAAAAGTCACGAGACCTAGGATCTTCAGACCTGACTGGCCAGGCTAGGGCAACCTAGCAGTGTTAAAAAATAGCCTGCGGCGGTCAGGTGGTAAGTATGCGGCCCCCCTGTGTCCCGACTATAGGGCAGCACCCAGGGTGTGGTGGTCCAGGGCGGCAGGACCTTGAACGTGGCCCAGTCTTCTATGAGGGTTAGCCTCACTCATTCAACAGCCCACAATGCACCACACACGATGAATCTGACCTTGGCCCCCAAACAATCAGTCTCCTGCAAATTTTCTCACAACCCCTAAATTTTCCATCCCCTAGTCCAGCTTAGGTGGCTAGGCCATGGATGCACGGGGACCTAGGACAATCCTACAGACCATAGAAGCTGAAGAAACTCTGGAGGATGAGTCAACCACAGCCTAGAAGGATCCAATCTCTTAGACTTCTGAAATACCTAAGAAACCTTTAAACTACCTTTAGACCTACCTACTCTCGCTCTAGGGCCTAAGCCCAAAATTCCCCTATACAATTAGCCTCAGAATTGCTTGATTAGCCATCTAACCAACCCCAACTTAACATTCGCCTCCCACCTACCTTAATACTTAACCCTAATATTTACTTTAATAATTTAAGTTAGTCTGGGACCTACCTTGGCCTACAGTAATACCTACCTTACTTACCTTATTCTAAGACTTACCGTTGTGCAAATACTTACCTCGAATACTTTAATACCTACTATTTACCGTTATCCTAATGCTTACCTCAATACCATGATAGAAGTACCTATCTAAAAAATACATACTTACCTTAAGTACTTACTGTAGGAACAATTAGCACCTCAACAACTAATACCTATCTTCATAATACCTACCTTAAATACCGACCGATCTTAGCAACTCCTTATACTTACCTGGACCTACCTGCCGGAAGAACAACAGTAACAACTCCAATCAACTGGCTACGGGACACACTCCGGGGCTCGATCAACCTCGGCAGGGTCTGTTGATCTTAAACCATTGATAACTAAGATTCTTACCAGGGAGATTCTAAGTCAGACCTTTTAGAAAATCCCGATAGGAAGAAAATAGTAAAGACACCAATTAAATGTTAGCAGATAGGAGTCGTGGGCTGCTGATGAATGTGCGTCGGCCAGCGCATTACCTTTGACTCCCCATTTCAACTGCTGAGTCGACGGACGAAGAAGGAGGAGTCAATGAGATATTTTCAATGTCCTTCCCCCAGTATTACTTACCAAATGCAGGGTCGCCATTAGTTTATTGCAAAATCAACAATGTCATGCTGAAATTCAGTTTGTTGGTGCTTTTATAAATACAGCATAAAATTGTTATTCTCCTTTTACAGAAAAATACTGCTGAAAGCAGTTAGCAGCCAAGCTCCTCACTAACACAGTTACCACACAAACATTTGCTTCTGCCAGTAGACTGTAGACTTACATGCAAGTGATTTGACTTTAGAGAGTATTCAGTAGTTGTTAATTGAAACTCACTGTAGTCCTCACTGTCAGTAGTAGGTTACACAATTGTGTGTTGAGTTGTACATTTTGCTCTTTATGGTACAAATCTGTAAGTATGCCACTTGTGAAAGGTGCAAATTAACAGTAAGGCACATTACTGTTAATTTACACTGCTTTTAGCAGAATTTGCACAAGTGGCATATTTACAGATTTTTATTGTAAACTGCAAAATGGATGACATACTACTCAACACACTATTGTGTAACTGACTACTAACACTTAGGACTACAGTGAGTTTCAATTAACAACAGCTACTAAATACCCTTGAAAGTCAAATCACTTGCATGTAAGTCTACAGACGGAAGAAGAGGAAGAAGACCCTTACGCCACTGCTGTGAGGGTCAGAGGCAAAGTTGCCATTGTGTGCGACTTGAGTTGTGACTTGGTTGACTAACACTTATAAGACTTGACTTTGACAAAGTTGAAAGTTACCTCTACTTCCTCCTTGTGATGATGTCAGATTGTTTGCACATGCCCACAAATGTCTATCTCTTCCATAGTCTTTGTTGCTAAGGTTGCTCCACAGGTTGTTCATGTTGTCCACTTGCGTATTCCAGATCTGATTCAACTCCAAAATGTACGGATGGATTTGAGAGGTTGACATTTGGAGTAAAGAAGGAGAAAAAGAAGTTAAATCCTGCTACTATAGTTTGTTTATGGAGCCGGAGGAAGCTTCCTGAAGCTGACCAATCAGAACAGAGTGGGCTCATCAGGAGGCAGGGCCTTAAAGAGACAGGAGCTAAAATGGCCTGTTTCAGACAGAGGCTGAACTGAGGGGCTGCATAAAGGACCAGTATGAGATAAATAAGGAGTTTTTAACTGGAAATCATACATATTACATACATATTACTCTACATATTCCAGTAGAGCCCCAGAATATAAATATAGAGCTGGAAATGTGCAGAATATGTCCTGAAAAGGGAGAATCCAAGCATTATAATCTGGTAAGTTACTATTTTGAGTTTTCATGTGATTTTGAAGATTACGCTGATAGTATATTACCATTTTTAATCAAAATATTATCCTCATATAACCTTATTATTGTTAGCAGGTTACTGTAATGTTTCCACAATCTTACTATTTTACATCAAAGATCTCAAAACTTCTTCCACCTCTGGATGTTGAACCAATTTACCCTTTTTTTTTTAAAAAAACAACATTATTTCATGAAGCCTTTAAAGGTTCATCCATGACTCTATTTTTCCAACAGTGTTGGCTGCTGCCTCACTGCCACCAGGTCCGCCTCTCTCATAGTAAATACTGTTTCTCTCCACCTCAGTCAGGATAAAATGTACCATCACTATCAGCCTGCTGCTTATCGTGGATTCAATAGAGTTTTGAAAAATGTTTCAGTTCAGTAACGCAGAGCTGCTGCTGTGTTTTCTGCCTGAACGTCAGCAGTTTGTTTATCTGTGCAACTGTTTTCTGGCTTCTCCTGCTGAGTGAACAACCACAACTATGTGAAGTATTCGAATAATTCAGCATCGGACATCTCAGTAATATCTGAGCAGAGAGCAAGTCCTTTACTGTCAGCTGTGTACATGAAACTCCACATACCACAAACTGACTAAAACTCACTCAAAGAGACAGCGAAGGAGTTTGATCCACTTATGTCTAAACTACTATTACTGATATTACTATTACAAGCTTTCTGTGTACTTATACCTTGTTACATTTAGCCCAGTTCTGTATGTTTTAGCAGAAGTACTTCATAATATTTCAAATAATAGAAAACATTACACTAACAGCACTGCCTCTGACAATAACATTAATCTACCTGAGCTATTATTTGTTTGTGTTGCTAATTTATTAGCATGCTTAATTCCTTAATTTGACATTTGATTAAAACACAACTGTGAAAGTAACTGAGTTTCTTTTGGAGTATTTATAGTCCTACAGTATTTGGGTTGAAGATTGTTGTTGAAGAGCCTCAACACATTTTAAATCACATCCACTTGTAGCATGAATATGTCACTTCTGTCCGACCTCATTAAATTATTATTCTGTCATTATAATCAGAAGAAATCCACCATTTAATGAAAATCTGAAACACATGATAGTGTCAAAGTGGAATTTCAGCACTGAAACATATTGCCAGTACAAAACTAACAGAGATCAGCGCTGGTCCCTGGTCGGTCTTCTGTCAGCATGCAGTCCAGAATGTGACAGAAACATGAGGATTTAATAGAGATTCATGAAAGCAAGGACTGGATTTAGTTGAAAAGTTTGAGTTTTGTAGATTATAACCTTTATCTTAATGGATATTTTACAACAAAACCAGCTCTGCAGAGTCTCCTGGACAGTTTACTTGACAAAAGTGCTTTGAAAGTGAAATCCTGTAGATACGTTACAGTGATATATTGAGGTTAAGATGCCATCCTAACAATGGCTGCTTTATTTTTGACTTGTCATAGCTTTTTTTCTTTTTCTCTCAACTTTACTGAAAATAGACCTTAACCTATAAACATGTATAAGAACAAAAAAGGTAAGAAAGCATGAGGGAATTAAATTATGACAAAATACAAAATAAATAGAACTGCAATGACTTCTTTAGTCCTCCATGACAGTGAAGTGAATATCTTTGGGTTTAGGACTGTTGGTCAAGAGCAGCCAACTGTCAATGAACACCCACACGACAGACATCAAAGCCACTAAACGTCTTCAGATCGTATTAACAGAGCAATCATTTACAAATTGACCACCAGAACACTCATTAGAGAGCCTGAATTTAGAGATTGAGGCCATAATGACTTGCTGAAAAAAATGATTGACTTGATTTTTTGGAGCCAGCATCCAGCAGCAGTCTAGCATTGCACTTGAAGGTACTTCCACGTTGGCTTCAGCCTCAAGCCATGGTAGTTGCCACTTTTTTCTTGAGGGATAAGGGTCATAATTACTACGGCTTGCAGCCACTTGAACACAAACATATCATTTTGCCGGAATGACTAATGCTGTTTTCCTTGGAAAAGTCTCTATTTTAATCAGGGCTGCTGCATGATGGGAGCTGAGTGTACAGTGTGCCGAACTTTTGTCTAACGTCTAACCTGAAACGTGAGGATATCTGCTACTAGCTGATCCTGACATCACAGCTGAGTCAGGGCGCTTAGTTCCACCAAACAGGTTTTTCTTTCCTCTTCCAGGGATCAACACGCTGCTTCATCTTCCAGTAAAACTTCACTCTAAGGCCAAACGTGCGAAGGGGATGCAACTCCATCCTTGTTGGAAACAGTGATCGTATCGTCCCAGCGCGCTGCACTCTCAGGCAGCTGTTCAGTAACGTGCCGGTTAGGCCTGAGTTAGGCAGAGCGTGACATAATTGCAGCCAGATGGCGAGAATAAAAAACAGAACCGTTTCCAGCACCGGCAGCTGATCCCCTTCAAAATGAACACGTGAGTGAAGACCGATGGAAATCCCATCTGTGAGCGCTCGGCTCTGAGCTTCAGAACATGGATTACGGATAGGACCCTTAGGAGCGTTTGATTTCATTTTGGTGGTGTTTTGGTCACAGAGAGCAGGTTAGAGTTTGTTGGCTTTCACACTTCACTGCAGTTTAAACATTTTCCAATTCTCATGTCTTCCCCTGCCGTGTGTGTATCGGGTCTGGTGTTTTCTGAACTGCGAAAATCTGCAGAGTTGCATTTTTTCCAATTACCGTTTGGAGGACATGAATCTGGGTGACATAGTCAGATCCAGAAACAAACGACATATAACTTGTAGAGTGTGTCAGTGTTGCCAAGAATTTTTCATCTTATAGTTTTAGCAGCTTGGCAGTGGAGCTTTAGTATAGAGGACTCCAAGATACAACCAGACAAAGAAAAAGAGATGAATGGGGATTTGATGACTCAGTTCAGTCAAAACTCACAGATAAAAGTTCTGCCCAACTTTTCAGCAAGCTTATTTCTTTCATCAGTCTTTCTGAAACCTTTGTGCAGAGCTGTTTAGTTTGGATTGTAAACTTTTTCACCATTTTAATAGATAAAAGGGTGATTATTTGGTTACTTTGTTAGCAGTTAAAGAGGACATACTCTGCACATTTCCAGCTCTATATTTATATTCTGGGGCTCTACTGGAATATCTTTGCATGATTTCCAGTTAAAAACTCCTTATTTATCTTCTACTGGTCCTTCATGCAGCCCCTCAGTTCAGCCTCTGTCTGAAACAGGCCGATTTAGCTCCTGTCTCTTTAAGGCCCCGCCTCCTGATGAGCCCACTCTGTTCTGATTGGTCAGCTTTCAGGAAGCTTCATCCAGCTCCGGAGGCTACGTAAACAAACTATAGTAGCAGGATTTCACTTCTTTTTCTCCTTCTTTACTCCAAATGTCAACTTCTCAAATCCATCTGAACATGTTGGAGCTGAATCAGATCTGAAATATGAGAGTGGACAACACATGGAAACATTTTAGCAACCACCTTAGCAACAACCTTTATTTACTGTTTGTTTGTATAGGGTAAAGTATATAGCACAAACTGATGCCACATATCGCAGCATTTATAGCCTCAGCTAGTTTGCAACGCCTATCTCTAGATGGGCTTAGCAACGTTAGCAACCAAGGCTACAGAACGGACAGCTGTTTGTGGACATATGCGAACAATCTTCCATCAGTCCGATGGGGAAGTGGAGGTAACTTAGCAAACGGAGCATTGAGAGCAGGCTGAAGCCCTGACGTTTGCCTTGCATTTGACCTACATACATTCACCTCAAATTTTGGAACTTTGACCATATTTAACATCTGATATCATAACAGTAAAAAAAAATAGCAGAAAATCACAAAAACCATGATATGTCCCCATTAACAATGACAGATTTGTTATTTGCTATTTGTTACTGCAACATTAGACAGATGTGTTGCGTGTGATGAGGTCATATTATGCTTTAATTAACTTGTGTTTTGCAGTCTTTCATTCACTGTGTGATATAAAGCAACAATGGTGAAGTTCAGCTTGTTTCATTCTTTCTTTCACTGTGATAGAGAGTGGTGATTGTGCTGAGCAGACGGTTTGCAGAGTCGATAGTTTTATTAGAGATGTGTGTTACTAAAAACGAGGCGATGACTGAGTCTTTCTTCAACCTGCTTCATGTTGTCTTCACTCTCTAGGGGGGGGGGGGAGTTTTTCCTTGCCATGAAGTGCTGCTCATGGAGGAATGTTGGGTCTCTGTAAATGAAAGAGTACAGTCTAGACCTGCTCTATGTGAAAAGTGCCCTGAGATAACTTCTGTTGTGTTTTGGCGCTATTTAAACAAAATTGAATTGAACTGAAAATTGAATTACAAAGCAGATTTCTCCATCACAACATCAGGCTTTATGCACCACTTAATGTTTACACTGTTGCCATGGGTATCAAAACATCGACTCTCCAGGAACAAAACCACCAGGAAAAGTTAATTAACTCGTGGATATCCCTGTCTACTCTCTGCAGAGCCAGAGGTTGAAGCAGGAAGTAACAGGCTGTGGTTTTAGAGAGTGGGCGTCCATCCATCAGGGTATTTTCCCCCTCTTCTTCAAACCCACTGCAGGAGGAGAGGAGGTTACAGGCTGGTGTTCATGACAGACAACAGACACACAGGTGATAACCTCTGAATGAAAGATGAATACTGCAGTTTATGGGTCACAACAGTCACTCTGTCTCTAAGCTGGAAACCAGAGATTCATATAAAAAGGTTTGTCTAATCTGATCATTGTGATAAGTTTTAGGTTTCTGTGTGGATAAAGCTTTACTCTACAGGTCCTAATAAATTCTAAGGAAAGTTTTTAGGTAGAACTGTGCGAAGCTGGTGTAACCTGGAGAGTCCTGTAGTCAGTGCATGGTCAGCTGAGCATGCAAAAGTTGAGAATTGTCCACAAGCAAGCATACAATTCAACATACAGTATGGTGCAAAAGTTTAAGGCCCTAAATTTAAATTTTGAGGTTAAATTTTGCACAGAAGGAGGACTGTGGATATTGTCCTCCATTACTTCCATTGTAAGGTCATTATGAAGGGATCCTCTAATGGTCAGTATGAACAGGAGGAATGATTACAGCAAAAAAAACATGTTCATTTGGGCTCTTGACTGTTGTGAACCCGTCCTTCAGGATGCTTTTTGGGAAACAAGGCCAAGATTTGAAGGTTGATCTGTCACCACCTTCAAATCAGATCAGACTTGTTTGCCAAACAACTCTAAAGACAGTAAAAGTGGTAAATCTCTGTATTCATCAGTCCACAGAAACACCAGCACAGTTTGCACAGAGCAGGGGTGAAACCAAGTCAGGAAGGGGTTAACTTCCACACATGCTGAAACTCACTCATATGAAACAGTGATGCTCAGTTAGGAAGAGCATGTTGCTGTTTATATGCTGAGTAAATGCCTGGAGGATGTATGTGGATCAAGTACAGCAGAAAACAGAGCCAACAAAACAGCAAAGACACAGATTCCTCTGTCAACCTCAGCTATGTTACAGTTTCATGTTATATATTGGATGTTGTTTTCTGTTATGTCTTTTTATGTTTCATATTGTCGAATGTTTTGTGTGTTGTCACATTTTATTTTATTTTATTTTTTTAAATGAACAAAAAGTGATAGAAGCGTGACAAGGAATCAGGTCCTGCAGAGGAATGTGGTTTTATTTGAAGACATCAGTCAGACACAACAAACCAGATTTTGTTTGGAGCATGCTGCTGGTTTTAATACAAGTGTGTGTGTGTGTGTGTGTGTGTCCTTGTATCACTATGTTGAGGGGACATCAATATTTACAGTCACATTGTGGGGACTCGCCTACCTTTTGGAGACAACAAACAAGTCCCCATTAAGTGAATCATTACATTTACGGTGAGGGTTCAAGGTTAAGGTAAGTTTAGGGTTAGGGTCAGTCTCGGGGAAATGAGTGACGAAGTATGTGTGTACTTGTATTTCTCACGTTGAGGGGACTGTCGTGACAATTTTGCAATGCCACTCTGACAAATGAGACAAAAATCTCTTAAAATATTGTCACACTTTAATAAAACTCAGAGCATTACTTGTGCATGCGGACTCTGTGTTAAATGTGTTAGACAAATAGTGAAAAGGCAAAGTGGAACAAACAGATATAGAGTCACTATCATAAAAGCTATAAAGCGTTACTTCACTCGAAGAAGCAATTAAAATTCAATAGCTAGCCCATTGTTTGTTACTTCTCGTGTTTCTTTCCTGGAGGCACTTCTGCCTTCGCACACCTGCTGAGAGCTGGACAATCAACACTTTTTCACACTTCTTCAACTGGTCTTTTTCTTTCTGTGGCAGTCTTGCTATCCTCTGACACGTCCATTTAGCCTCGGCCTTTCCAAACACTTAACACTCCATGAACCCTTCTGTTGCAATAATAGTACTTTAGTGTATAATCAGGCTAAAGTTCTCTCAGTTAAAAGTTACATGGTGAGATTCAGAATGATTAAATATAGTGGAAATTAAACATGATTAAATGTGCAGTAATTGTATTCAGATGGTTGCAGTAGTATATATGTTTACAGTCACATGTGGGGACTCACCTACATTTTGGGGACAAAAAGCAAGTCACCATAAAGTAAATCATTACATTTTAGGGTGTAGTCTTGGTTTAAGTGTGTGTGCGGGCGTCAGTTCACGCTGACAGCTGTGTGACACTGCAGGTCTGTTTCTTTACAGCGAGCCATCAGACAGATCAGCTGGTCAGCAGACTGACTGTGAGACAGAACTTCACACATGGACTCACCTCCCTCCCCTCCTCCCTCCCTCCCTGCAGCAGCGGGGTGAAAGGCTGCAGCCTCTGCAGCTGTCACAGATGGTCCAGTCCCCCCTCCTCCCCCTCCCTCCGCTCCACACTCCATCCCTGTCATCATCACCTGGCAACCAGCTACAAGCAAAGCCGGAAAACAGACCCAGCTACTCCACTGCTCCCTCCCATTCCTTCAGTAGCTCGCACCAAAACATCTCTCTCTCTCTCTCCGTCTGCACACTCGCTCACTCTGAGTTTTGTTTTGCAGCTGAAAACAAATCAGGGGTTCAGCCTCAGACCAGGGAGGGCAGAGAGAAGAAACCACACAGGGCCGACCTCATACTCCCTGTCTCTTTCCTTTTTAAAACAACTTTTACGCTTGTTTAACATTAATCAGAGTGATCTAGTAAAAGGAGGAAGACACGTTCACACAGAAAACCCTGTTTATGAAACACTGTGTGACTGTTTCACTAAACCAGAGACTGAAAATCTCACACTACAAGACATTTTTTTTTATCCCAGACATGAAGATGTATAATCGACCGGAGCATTAGCATATTAGAGCATTAGTTTCCACCTCCAGGTCATCAAACTTCTCAACACTTTGATCTGCACTGGCTGCAACTATACATACTGTCACTTACTGTTTTAAAGTGCAAACACCATTTTATACTTTTAATTTGCTTCATAGATTACTTGATTAGTCGACAGAAAATTAATCAGCAACTATTTTGGTAATTCATTAAATGTTTTAGTAAATTTTTAAGCAAAAAAAGCAAATGTTTACTCGTTTGAGCTTCTCAGATGTGATGATTTGAAGCTTTTCTTTGTCAGTCATGACAGTAAACTGAATGTCTTTGAACTGTTGATGTCACCATGAGCTGAACAGGCATTGTTCACAATTTTCTGGCTTTTTTTTTTTTTGGCAAAACGATTAATTGAGAATGTGATGGGAAGATAAATCGATAATGAAAATAATCCTTAGTTGCAGTCCCACTTTTAATGATCTTTTTTTACTGTTTAAACTCTTCATATTTTAGTTGCTCTGTGCAGATGAAAATAAAACCTTTTATTACAAGATTATTACAGATAAAAAGATCCAAGACAAGTGCAGATGGTCACAATATTTAATGAAAACATGAAAACACAAGAAGTCACCGTCTGTGTCTGGTTCACTGGACGCTGCTTATCTTCCATCTCAGACTCGCCTCCAAGGCAGAGCTTTCAACCCAATCACACTGTCTTCATCAGCAGATGGACTGGACGGATGATTTGTTGAAATGTGAGCTCAGTAGCCGTTATAATTTCATTAACTCATATCACATGGTCTTAATCGGCAGAGATGAGGATGAGTATTGTGTATGAAATCAGAATAATTGCTGAGCGACAACATCAGCAACAGAGCAAATTCCATCTGCTGATGAAAACCATGTGATGTGACTGAAAGCTGGGGGGTAGCTGAACTGATTGTGGTTCTTGTGTTTAGAGAGACTGCAGTCCTCAGCATACCGCCTCCGTCATGTGGAGACCAGGAGGCGCAGAAGTGTTTAAAGACATATAAACATACTCTGCTTTGAATAATAATTGGTTTCTGATTCGGTTTTCCACAAAAAGTTAAATGACGTATTTAAAAATTCTTTAAAAACAGATCTCCTCCAGTTTAATTGCTGGGTGCAAGATGTCTCCTACATCACTGTAGAGCTGCAACGATTAGTTGATTGACAGAAAATTAACTGGCAACTATTCTGATGATTGATGAATCATTTTAGTTATTTTTTAAGCAAAAATACCAAGTATTCTTCTTAAAAGTGAGTATTTCATGCTTTTCTTTGTTATATATGACAGTAAACTGAATATCTTTGGATGTTGGACTGTTAAAATAAAACAAGCATTTTGAGTACGTCAGCTTGCACTGTTTTCTGACATTTTAAAGACAATAATTAATCAATGAATCAAGAAAATAATGGAAATAGTTGTAAGTTGCAAACGTGTTTTAAGACTATAAAACTCTCTGCTGTGAGTAATAACTTGTGTTTTCCACAAAAACAGATAAATAACCCTGTTAAAAACTAGAATGACATCTCCCCCTCCATGTAAAAATACACAGTCTATAAAGTAAATATATAAATATATATTTAATATATATAATATATAAATATATATTGTTAATTTAAAAAGTTGAACCGCTGGACACAAGATGTCTCCTACTAGTTGAATACTGGACCACAATTGGCTCCAAACTAGCTGTGATGTCATAAATCCTGCTCGTAGGTTCACGTGAGATTTAAGGTGAGTTCAGAGAAACTTTCCTCCTTCAGCAGATGAATGAAAACAAACTCTGCATACACGTTATTCTGCAAAAAGAAGTAAATAAATACATGTTTTTGAGTGGAGGGAGGCTTTAATATTAGTCTGTATACACATATTTGAGATTTGTGAAGAGGATGTAAGAGCAGAATCATCAGCTGCTGCTGCAACACTGCCCTCTGGTGGTGAGCGGCTGTAACTTCACATCACACATGGAGGTGAGTTGACATGTTTTGTTTTGTCTTACATGGTCTGAACTTTGCATTTGTGTTAATATGGGACGGCTGAGACGCACTAAGGCCTATTTTGTTGCTAATCTCTGCAGTAAGAGGATGAGGAAGGTATATTTAAAGCCCTAGCCCTTAAAGGACAGCTTCATATTTTTTCACGTTTTATTCATATACTGTATATATATATATATATATATATATATATATATATATATATATTCACATGTCAAATGTAAACTGAAAGAGTTACGGGTCGCTTTAATCGCTCCTTCTCTCCATATTGGCAGTAAATTGATCTCCTTCAAGTGTGATTCTAGTGATGAAGGACAAAATCAGCATTTTGTTCATCTGAAAGCTAATATCCAGCAGTCTGAGTCAAACCTTGGGTCCAAGAGTGGCGGTCCGTCCCAGTAACAAGACTTATTTATGGTGGTTGTGAGTAGTCAAGTGTCCACTTGTGTGTGATGAAGTTGGAAACGCTTGATATTTGTTGGTTTTATTTAATTTTCACATAATGAACAAATATGTAGGATCAAATGTATTATTGTTGAAGGTAAAAGAAAAAAAACTGCAGATTCAGAGGCTGAAAACTAAATATTTAAAAGTTTCATACTAAAAATATCAAGGAGCAAAATGTCAGATATTCAATTGTTGGAGCCATTTTTTTGTGTTGGTTGCAAATTATATTTTCACAATTTGCAGATTTATTGAAGTGATAAGTGCTTCGTACACACATGATAAGTAATTTTTTTTCTTCTGACTTATGAATTGATGTCAACTTAATATTTTGAGGAGTTATTCTTGGATTGATTGTGTTTAATCAGAGGATCAGCTGTGATAGAAGGAAGTTTGTAGGACTGAGTCTGGGATTCTTCAGCATGTTGGAAACGTGGGTCGAACGGAGCATCACTACGGTTTTCTACCTCATGTTAGACTAAAAAATGTTTTTTTTTAAATTTTGTTTGTTAAAAGTGAGAATAAATTAAATAAAGGCAACAGAGTCAGCAGCAGCAGTGTTTGTGTGATTTGGACTGTTTAACGTGTGAGTCAGGAAGTGCCTTCACCTGCTGATAACTTAACGACGATACGACGATATACCAATATGATGAGTATTTGTGACAAATAACTGAGACCAATTAATCTATAATTCACACAATCCGTATAAAAGCTGCGGTGTGCAAAACTGGTTCTGTTTTTTACTTTTTTCAAACCACAGATTCTACCTTTATTCATGTATTGTTGTACTGTATGTTTTTTTTTTGAGCAACACAGATAGTCCTGACTTAGTGATTATTAGACATTATTAATAATCGCTTCACTACAATAAAAAGAGAGCTGCAAAATATTGAAGAAATCTTAATTTTTCCAATTATGTTTTGGCGCCTTTTAACTTCCATACCTCTCCAAATTTAATATCAGAAACTAAATGAAAATATGAGAAAAATGTGATGTTGTCTTATACATACTGTACTATTTGAAACATATGATGTCTCACACATACAGGTGCACAAAATAAACCATAATGTATCCATGATGTGCACCTTTTTGTGCACCTCTGATTGTCTTTCCTGCAGGGTTCAGGGTTAAATTTAAGTCTTTTTTACCACTTAAAAAGCCACAATACCAGCCGACGTATGATAGTATAATAGAAAGATAATATAAAGCCAGTAGGGACGATGTGGTCTAGAATTATTTACTATTATATCATTTTTTTCAGTACTTTCACAGCACTATAACCATAATTCCTAATGATATAATTAATTTAATTAACGTGACCCAGGTCCAGATAAATGTGAGAAAATGGATGGATTGATTAAAGAATTAGCTCCTGTAGCTGCACTACTGAGTGTTTGCTGCAGGTACAATGCTGCTGACTGAAACTCCACGAAATAGGATTAAACAGCTTCCTGCAGCTCAATCCACCGTCACGCCACTCTCACTTGTAGTTTACAGATGTAAAACGTCTCCTGACAGCCCGCAAACACACACAAACGCCTTTTATGACATTAAAAACTACGGCAGGTAAGAGAAAATATCTTTAGAGGAAATTAATTTCAACTTTTCCACTTTTAAGACATAACTTTAGAGTGTATTTTGCCCTTTAAAAACTGGGAATAACGACCGTATAGTCAAGTCAAAGGCCCAGTATAAGTCCAAGCCGCTGTGTCAAACAGCAGCCTGAGAAATGTAGGCCAAAGATCATCATTCCTCACAGCTTAAGGGAAAAAAAAAAAAGACTGAAACAAAGCTCGAACTGAAGCCGAGAACAAGTGTGAAGAAAGAAAATAACACACCAGCAAGACCAACGGTTATCAAAGATCTCCTTCATTGTTTTAATAGTAGACATTGTGCCACAAAAATGTCATGTCCGCAGCCACAAATCACGTGCCGAGATTACTAATTCCAGCTATTTATCATGTCATTCGCTTCACTTGCTTCTCTACACAATTTTGCAAATCACTTCTTACATTTATGTATAAATATATACAGTTTATAGATTATTCTCGAGCTGGGATGATGGTGATTTTCATTTCTCTTGTCGTGGTTGTGCTGTTGGTTGAGAAACATTAGCAGAGAAACACACGGCTGACGTTACGTCTCCCAATGTAGCACATGCTTATTGTATCATGAATACCAGCAGAGCACACACACAGAGCCAAATATATATATATACAGGAATGTTAACTGCTATCATACAAAGTGGGTTCTTTAAGAAGTCACGACTGAGGGCATACCGCGGGGAGAGTATGCCGACAACACAAGAGCACCGAAGGCATACACGTCATGAAAAAAAAAAAAAAACTCCTGCCACAAAGGCACTGGCACATCGTTTTTTTTTTTAAGGGGGGGGGGGGGGGGGGGGCGACACTGTGAAGTTGGAGCAGGTGACGTTATCGGAGCGTTTCCTCGTTTCATGACCGCGTTCCGGATGCGCCGAGAGAGCATGTGATCAGTTCTAACATGCATGATGCTGGTTTAAGCATGTGCTTCATTTGAAGTGCTTACTAATTGATAATATGTGAGGAGATTCAAGGGGGGGGGGCCAGACTCATGCTGTTGTTTATCCACAGCTAAATAAAAGACAACTTGTGTGTGTGTGTGTTTTTTTCTTTTTTTTTTTTAGAAAAGTGACTGTTTAACAAAATCAAAAAATAAGGGAAAACAAAAAGAAGAAAAAAAAAGCTGTATACTTGTGTTTTCTTTCATTGGTTAACTTCACACGACTGTTAAAAATTGTTTACATGTTTGTTTGTTTTTTTCCAGTATGAGTGTGTTTTTGATAGAGTAAGAAAGAAACAAACAAAAAGAAAAGAAGCCCGGTGTGTTCTGTGGGTTATGGGTGGGCTTACCGTCCTATTGCTGACTTTGATGACTTTGAAATGGTTTTGGTGGGAATCTGGTGTTGTAGTTGCGCGCACGCGATTACAAACCAGTCCACTCAAAGTCTTCCTCATCTGTCTCCCCCCCCCCCTCCCTCCCTCTCTCCCTCTCTCTATCTCTCTCTCTCTCTCTCTCTTTTCTTTCCCTGTGGAGCATGGTAACATTGAGACTGGTCGTGGGCTCGGGGTGGATTCAGGTCGTGGCGGGTTTTCGGGTCTCAGCAGCAGCCTCCGGACGAGGTGTTGACTGGCTTGCTCTGGATCTTGACGTTGGACTTCTCCGAGGCGCCGGCCGTGGCCCCGGGGCCCATCCTCTTCTTGATCTCAGCCGCCATAGTCATGAAGGCTTGCTCCACGTTGGTGGCACTCTTGGCGCTGGTCTCCAGGAACGGGATCCCCAAGTTGTCTGCAAATTCCTGGTGAGTGAAAGAAGGATTTAAACGATGTGACAAAAAAAATAATCTAACTTTTGGTGTAATTGCAACATCAAGTCCCCCCAAAAAACTCAACTCAAGGTTCACTTACTAGCTTTTTTCCAGAGCTTTCATCTCTCTCAGAGGATGGAATATGTGCAGTTTTTAAACTGAGCAAACTCCGTTCACAGAGGAAGATCGTGGGCATGAGATGTGATTGAAAGCTAGTAAGTGGTCCTTGAGTTAAGTGTTTTTTTTGGCAAACTACTGTTTCTAAGATCAAGTGAACTTTCATGCTCGACACACGTTTCCCTTCCTTTGAATGAGGAAGTGTCCAAACTTTTAACTGGTCCTGTAAATAGTTTACTTAAATTCTAAACATTAATGAATCAACCGTAAGCCTAAAAAAATAATGTAAAAATTCATTATGTTAAAAAATACCTAAACTTTTCTCATCTGCAACTTAATCTGACAAAAAGTCAAATTTGAACCCCTAAATATGCAGTTTTACCCTTTTGTTTCCACTTAAAGGGCAGGTTCACAATTTTTCAAGTGTGTCTTAAACCAGCAGTCAGGTGTCCATATGATCAAGTGGATTCTACCTGGTTTCTGTTACATACTTTTTTGGTATCACCTCCGTCGAGGTTCCAAGTGAGCTGAGCTGATACTAAAAGGTGACATGAAAACACTGCAGACCACTGATTGGTCAGTCATTTCTCTCATTCACTGATTTCTCTCTACTGCTGCTCCTCTGTCCTTGCTGGACCCCCCCCCCCTCTCTTTTGCTCGCTCAGTTAAAAATGGCCACCGTGCTTGAAATGCAGCATTCCCACATGAGGAAAACACAGATTTGTCCTGTTGTTGTTTGTATTTACTGCTGCATTAGTTGGACATGATGAATGAATGAAGAGGAGAAATACAGAGGAGGAAAATGAAAGTGAAACTAAGAGCGTCTGTCTCTGCAGTAAATGATCAGCTGAGTGCTAATCATCAACCACCACTCCCTCTCCTCCCTCAACCGCCGCCTCTCTCTCTTTTTTTTTTAAACAAACAAACCACACCTTACTTTACTTTTAACGTTATCAAAGAAGAGAAATGTCCCCCCCCTGTCCTCCTACATTGATATTAGAGTACTTCCTTGTTTTATGAATGAAGCAGTACACAAGTTGAAGCAGCTGCACTATGTGTGTTTGACCAATCAGCGGCGGTCATCCCTGCAAGCCCCGCCCTACATTGAGGTACTATCCGTAGTGGAAAATGAAGAGTTTGACCAACTGAGACCAGAGCTTGTCATGGCTGCTAAAAATATAAAACACATGTAAGGATTAAGATTGAAGCATAAACTGCAGTTCCTATGAACATTATGATACTTTTCTTCCCACCAACAAAACCAGTCACTGCTGGAATCCAGTTTAACTAACATGAATTCAGTCCAACCAAGTTGGAGTTCTGTGCAAACTTTTTACAGCCACCTTTCAAACCTGAAAATGGTGAAAGTTTGATCCTGAAAATAATTTGGATGTATAGAATTACTTTCTAATTGTTGAAGCCTGGTTGGACTTCTCATGTCTGTCTTTGAACTCTGTATGTTTGAATCTATTTTTCTGTACGAAAAAATAGAAATATGGTTCAGTAGGTTATGGTTGAGGTGCCACCTTTACCTCATTTTGAGCCAGAAAACCCCCCCGCAGGTGTTACCAGTGGAGACAGACCCAAATGATGCCACATTTGGTTCAGACTTTTAATTCCTAATATGAAACAACTCATACTAATGAACTTCTAAAGCCGCATTCAGATCTAGTCAGGCGTTGCGGCACACCTCCGCAGGGTTGCGCGGACATGTGTGGGGTGGGTATGGGCGTGTTTGTTTGTTCTCTAGAACATAACCGTTGTGAAGCAATCAGAAAATAACGTGTTTGATCAGATTCACCTGCTTCCTCACTGCCACCACTCCCTCTCTTCATTCACTCTCTAGCACACTCCACCACAACTGCTCTCTTAGCCACAGAATCAGGACTAACATGCCGTCCGCTTACCTTAGCTGTGGTATAATCCACAACCTTCTTCGTTGTGAGGTCACACTTGTTGCCTACTAACAGCTTGTTGACGTTCTCGCTGGCGTAGCGGTCGATCTCCTGTAGCCACTGTTTGACGTTGTTGAAGGACTCCTGAGGACGGGAGGCAGAAAGACAACAAACATCAATACAAACACTGAAGACATTCACACGTTTACCGCCATGACAACCAGTCTGCATCAAAACATAAGAAAACAGACAGAGAACATGCTAAGGCTGCTATGCATCTGTGAGCTTTAGAGTTTGAACATATAATTGATTTTATATATATAAATATATAATATATATATATTTTGATAAGTGTTATTTATCCACTTATCTCTTGTTATATATCAAATATATGTAAGTACATGTCACTTTTTAGGGTTTTTATGTGTAAATCCCTCTTTGCTCTCCCTGTAAAATGTTGTCATATAAATATATTTATCCAATCAAAAGGCATTTGGGGTGACTAGATAACCCCAGCCATCATATAAACCAGACCTGCCAACCCTGGATGAATTTTTCGAGCACCGCTTCTGCGACATTGATGCGTCAGATGCAAATCACTGCTATTCGCACAATGAATTATTATACATGGTTTTGCATACATATGCTTTACAGCCTATCATTTGATTTGCATACATGCAGTAGGCAAAGACAAAAAGTGAGGGACGCACTCACTGAACGTAGCATAAAGCTTACTGGCGTTTTCAAGATATCTAAATGCTACGGAGTCATTAAAGCCAGCGGTAAATTACAGAAGAGCTGCACAGATCAGAAAGATGTTGCATCACAGAGATAAGTTACAACATGACTCTAAGTAACAACGAAATATTAACACACATCTCTAGGGTACGTGTGTAAATCATAAAACGTCTCAGATCTCACTGATGGTAAAACAGCAGTTTTTCTGCCACACAGCATCATTTTTTCATTAATTGCTGCCATTTTACAACACAGTATATGAGCTTACTACGATGTGCTATGATGCCAAATAGCTCCCGTCAGTTTACACACAGCTGGTGCAAAGCAACATTTACATTTAACCATTTTAACTTTTGCAGGTTTCCCCGAGTGTGCGTATTGTTGGACAATATGTCCAAAAATGAATATCACTGGTACCACACTGACAAATCAGCTTATATGAAAGCCAAAAATTATCAAGAAATTGCAGTACAGAAATACTATAATAGGAAATGTTTGCTGTAATTTAGAAACAGTGTCTTATATAATAGTTTGTCCATCAGAGAGCACTGACATGCTTATTTTCTCTTGTGCCGCCATGTTACTGTTATGTTATATATTTTTACACTGTAAAACACTCAGTACATATTTTGGACACAATTCATTCTCTCATCGACTCTCAACACTGTATAATACTCCCTTATATATGTATTTTTCTTTATTGGGTTTATAAAAAGCACTTTTTGCTAAACAATGTACTGTTTCCAAAATACTTTTAAAAAGTATCTGCAGTTTTTTTGGTCTCAGCACCTGCACATGAAAGATTACTCACTACTTATCAACCTAATCGAAAATGTCAAACATTTTTCTACCTCAGAAGTATCTACATTTCCATCAAAACTACAGTATCTATTAGGTTAAAATATTTATAGAATATAATATTAATAATGACAAACATCTTTTGAACCACCATCAGGAGTTAGTTAAAACCTCACTTTGTTGTTTTGATCAGAAATATGATGAAAATACACTACAGGTTGTTTGTTTTTCTTCTTATGAGTATTGTACTGTATCTATCTCTCTCATATCACAGCTTTCTGTTTTAATCCTTTTTTCCCCCTATTGCCTTTTACCGTTTATTGGCGTACTTTTTTATCATTTTTGGATATGGAAGAAATTATATGTGTATGCATGAACTATATTGTATTTGAGCTGCACTGCACCAAATTCCAATCAACTTGTTGAAATGGCAATAAAGTATTCAAGTATTGCTTCAACTAATTTGTCTTTTTTATACTTTATTAAGAAATTATTTGATTTAGTTGACAGTGACATACTGGGTTTACAGCCCCAGTTTAATCATGTTTCAAGTGTTTAATGTGCAATAGTGACAACTTATCATCAGACATGTTGCATAATAGTGATTCATGAAGGAAAAAAAAGAATGTAGTTTCTCTTAGCACCGATGTTTTCTTTTGTTCAGTTTTTATCTTTTGCTGTATGTGATCTTGTGTTTCTTGTGCTGCGGTAACACCTAATGTTACATATATTAAATATTGTCTTCTCTTACGAAAACATATTAAAGCATCATTACTATTATTGTGACTGATTGATGACTAGGTGTTAATAGGATTTTAGGGATGGGATTTGCCCCACTATTTTACTGTAGATAAAAACGAAATCCGTCGGTCCTCGAGCGACACTGACCTGATCTGTCACATCGTAAACGACTATGATGCCGTGAGCTCCTCTGTAGTAACTGGATGTGATGGTGCGGAACCGTTCCTGACCAGCTGTGTCCCACTGCGAAAGAGAAAGCAGAGCCCGTCAGTCCAAACTGGCACAAGAAACAAGCTAAAGTGAATCACTACTTATCACTTCCTATCTGTTTACAGTCCTATTAAGCTACGCTGTCCTTACAATCTGAAGTTTTATGGTCTTTCCGTCCAACTCGATGGTCCTGATCTTGAAGTCCACGCCGATGGTACTGATATAGCTCTCTGTGTACGTGTCATCCTAGGACAGAACAAACACACAGGTGAGTCTGAGCGGTAGATATGATACCTGCAGGGTAATCAACAATCACACTGCTGACAGGGAAAAAAGAAATTAAAGCCTGTTATGTAACGGAGAGTTAAAAAACAGACACTTACTGCAAACCGGAGAAGGAGACAAGACTTTCCGACACCAGAATCGCCAATCAGGAGCAGTTTGAATAAATAGTCACTGTGAGGAAAGAGGAGGGGAAAAAAAAACATTTATTTTTTCTCATCACCTGCAAAGAACAACATCACATCATCAACATAAGGCTTGTAAAGACTGAAAGGTTACGATGCTTTTGACAAGCTAAAACAACGAGTCAATTAACTTAATTTGAATCTTATCACTATTTTCTTTGAAGTCTGACTTGTATAAAGAATAATTTGATCATTTTGGCTTTATTTACTGTGCAGTTATTAGTATATTAACAAAATGTGCTCATGCTCGGCGATGTAAAGTACTGAAAAAGGTGGGAACCGAAACTCTGAAATGTCATATTGGCATCAACATAAAGCACAATAATCATCTACCAGAAGCTTTACTTCTGCACATTTTTTTAATTTTTATAATCCACAAGTCAGGTCATGTATATAGCCTAAGTATTGCAAGGCATATAATGTATATGATGTATATAGATTGAATTCCATTAACTTATTCATTTGTAATTATTACTCCCAGTTCTTATCTGTTTCCCTGTTTCCTGCACTGCTGTAACATGCAAATTTCCCCTCTGGGGATCAATAAAGTCTTATCTTATCTTAACTTATATCAGTAATTATTTTATACTATATGGGTTTTTTTTTTTAGATTTAGTTTTTGGTATTTAAAATGCCAGAAAAAAAGAGAAAATCACAAAACGCCAAAATATTAAGTTTACAATGAACAGAAAAGCAGCAAATCCTCATATAAACACCAGGTAATGATGATTGGCAGGTTTGCTTGATAAATGACTTGAAAGATTACAGCACAGATTATCAGAATTATTGACAATAAATCTTCTGTGGATCGCTCACTCGCTAAACTACTTGTTTCAACATTGAATAATAGTGTAATAACATGATTACCAAATTCATACAAATCTGTCAAGTAATCAATAATTGCAAAAAAGTTGGTAATTATAACTTTATTATTAACAGCTGTGCAATTTACCAAGCCCAGTAGTGTAGTAGTGAAGATACATTTGGTCGATTGTTTTTTTAATTATCAAAGTATAATAGTTTAAGTCATTTATCAAGAAAAATACAAAACATGATGTGATTCCAGCTTCTTAAACGTGAGTATTTGCTGCTTTTCTTTGTTTTTTATCATTGTAAACTGACAAAACAAGACATTTTTGTTGACGTCACTTTGGGCTTTGGGAAATAGTGATCTACATTTTCCACCAATTATGGACATTTTGTAGCGACTAAATGATTAATCGAGAAAACAACGGACAAATCTCTCAATTATGAAAATAATCACTAATTGCAGCCTTATAATACATTAATATACTAAACAATTAATCTATTATTTAAAAAATAACAATCAATAAATTAATCCACAATGAAAGCAGTGGTTAGTTGAAGCCCTAAACTGAGTATTTTTAGGGTTTTAGATTGTTTTGGTTGGAGTAAACAAGCAGTTTGAGGACGTCACCTTTGGCTCTGTTAGACTGAAATATGCATTTTTTTCACCATTATCTCACATTTTATAGAGTTTAGGAATAATCAGTTAATCGATAATAACACGATAATCACCGGATTGATCCATGATAAAGAATATAAGTTATTTGCAGCTCTGTGGTGTACTAACACAGAGACTGACGTTACTTAACTAACTCCACATCACGAGCAAATGTAACTTCCTGTTTGCGGCGGATAAATTACACCCAAATTACCGTTAAAATCGAAACGATCGATTAACACATTCTATTCATGTTTACTGAGCAGACTGCGTCCTGAAATAAGAATCTGTCACTTGTGTATCTAACTGAGCTCAATAACAAAAATCCTCAAAGAGTGTAACGCTACGTAGCTATCCAGTTAGCCTACTAGCTGCTAATGCTCCTTCCATTTAAGTCACTGTAAGTCAGCTAACAAACGCCGCTGACGAAGCGCAGATAATTAATCAGTTAAAACTGTGTTATATTAAACAGAAAATGTCAACAAACACGAGTAACGCGATAAACAACAACGCTGTCACTTGATAGTGCGTATACAGCCCTCAGTGAACTAGCTTAGCACAGGAGACAAAGCAGCTGACGTTCATTTTGTATTTAACGTTAGCTTAGCTTAGTTCAGCTTAGCTTCCCCCGGCTAGCTGCGGCTAAGCTGACAGCTCATCATCGGTGTGAAAAGAAACACTTACTATTCAGGATTCATCGTTGACTACGGGTTATAAACGGTTGTTACTATGGATGCAGCTAGATTTCGTCGTAGGTTAACCTTAAAGATCGCCTCGTACTGAAGAGAGTACACCGTTTTCTGTTTTTTGTTTTTTGTCAAGAACTGGCTAAACTGGTTGTCGCAGCCAGAACAGCATAATCGAATCAAATATGGCTGTCAAGCACTACCTACCCGGAAATACCAGAGAAAAGGAATCATGGGTAATGAAGTCTTGTAGCATTGGGCGTTTACACAGCGCAGAGGAACAGATTTTATGATTTCTATTGTGAAAAGTGGAACTATATTTATTTTATATTAACTTAATGTATCTGAGTGAAACTGTCATATGCTAAATAAGAACCATGCAGTCTCTCTATTAAGCTGATATTTTTAAACGTAGACACAAAAAACATTTAATGGCTTTTGTGTTTTACAATTGTGTGGTTTTATTATTATGTATCTCATTTATTTATTACCATCACTATTATTTATTTTACTCTATTTTACATTTTACTGTTTTATTATAATATCTTTGAGTAATATTTTATAACTTAATTTTGATTATTATTTTTATTGCTTGTATTATCTTTTATTATCTTATCTTTTGTTGTTGTCTTATTCAATTAACTCTTTTTTGGGGGGACTTTTACTTATTTTGGGGTGCATTAGTATTCTCCCACATCCAGCAGATACACAGCAACAGTATCATACATTTGGAGTTGTATTTGTGTCCACTGAAGTTCAATTTTACTTATATTTTATTTCCTTTAAGGTCTGGTTTGGTCTCCAACTCACCAACTCCTGAGAAAAAAATCTGACTCTTTAGCAGCTAAATGTTTCACTTTCTTCACCACCTAATTTTGTCTGCCAGTCTACAGCGGGTTTATCAGAGCTTGTTTATTGAAAACTGTCTGCTGCAGCTGGAAATGGGGTTGATAAGAGTTGAAATTTAACCACAGAAAATGTGCTGCAAAACACAAAAACTATGAGCTGAAAGAGGCTAAAGAGCTCCACAGAGCTGCAGAGTTGCATTCATCATATATTTTTAAACATTCTGTTGAAAAAGCTAACAGTGTGGATAGGGAAGTATTATTAAATCCTCTCCCTAAAGACATTGAAAACAGAGTAACTTTTGTGTCTGAATATTGTACGGCATCTATGCAAGTCAAGCAGATTATAAACAAACACTGGAAAATCCTAGATGTGACCCAAGATGGAATCATTTGTCATCCTCTAGACCTCGTTTTTGCTTCAAAAGAGGCAGACGTGTCAGGGATACTGTTGTCAGTTCTATGTATAAGGAACCCGCACAAACTAATTGGCTTTCTCAACAAATGTATGGAAATTATACATGTGGAAAATGTGCACACTGTTCAAACACATTTGATACAAAGACATTTAATCACCGTCATACAGGAAGGAAATATGATATAAAAGAATTCATTAACTGTCTCTCTACACATGTCATATACATCTTGAAATGCCCATGTGGCTTAATGTATGTAGGCCAAACAAAACTCCATCTCAAACTGAGAGTTGCTGAACATAAGGCTGCCATTAGAAATGGAAATATGGATTATGCCTTTGCCAGACACTACAAGGAGAAAAACCATGGGCTGGCTACTTTCCTTATATTTATTGGCATTGAAAGAGTGTGACCTAATCCAAGAGGTGGTAATTTGATTAACCAGCTCTGAAGAAGGGAGGCATTTTCATTTTTATGAATTGAACACTATTGAACCTTATGGACTTTATGATACACAGGATTTGGGTTTTTGTCTGAGATATGTAAATATTAATTTGTATTTCTCTCCACAGGTTATTTGGACTCTTAAGGAGAGATGAACCACTAGGTCCCCTGGCACTCACCCTTCCCATTTAGTGATGTAGAGGGAGAGCTGTATCATCTATAGTCTATTGTGCTAAGGAAATTTAGCTCATACTATTCAGTCAGTTGTTTATGGAAGGTAATGAAGTTTAATTATGTAAAATGGTGTAACTCTGTGTAACATTTATCATGTTATGTTTTTTGTAATATGTTATTTTATTGTCATGCCCTTTGTAAAATGTCCACTTTGAAAAAATACTGAAAAAGTACTCATGCAATTGTGCTTAGTGAACCTGAAGAAGCTACAGGCGAAACGCCTTAATAAAGTCACAGTAAAGTCATCTCAGTATGCGGTGGGTCATTTTGATTTTCACCTCATATATGTTCCGGCGACCGACCAGCACCTGACTGAAAGTACTGGCTGTGCACGGGGAGCTCTGTCCTCAGAATTTTTTATTAAACTATTCAATTATGTTTTTGTGCCCTTGCAGACAGTTTCTCTCTCAATTAGTTTAGATGAGATTAGACAAGTTTAACTTCTTGAGCCCTGATTTTTCAGAAGCAATTTAGCACATGTATCTAGTTTAGCATGTTCCAACACATTATTACAGCTGTTACACTGAGTGAAATATACAAACCCAGGGTCCCATAATTTTAGGATCTATGCCTTCATATACAATGGAAGTAGTCTGAATGTCATTTAATACACATTTCAGCTCACTTCTGGACACATGTGTCCTTCAGGGTTGGAGAGGATAATATAGAAAAACAGTGATTAAAAAGGGGAATAAACCAAAGACTAATATGACATAATAAGAAAAACCTTGAACCAAATCAATGAGAATAAGAAACCACTACAATTAGGCTGATTGAAGAATCTTTTCAAGCTCAATTGACATGAGAGTTTGTTTGTTTTGGTGATGTATGACAGCTGTTGCCAAATCCAGAAACAGTACACACTCTATGTACCTCCATTTTAGCAGACGACCTGGTCTAATATTTTTCTTTCAAGACTAATATTTCTCAAATGTGGATCACAAAATGTGAGTTAATTCTACTTTTTGTCCATGAAGGTTATTCTTTTCAGGGAAAAAAAGACAGAGTATGACAGATCATTGCACTGAAATGAAGAAAATGAGACGTGGCTCCAGAAAATTAAATGTTGTGATTTCTGCTAGAATTGAAAACAAAGTTGTATTTGTTCAGGAGTTTAAATAGGTTCATTTTATATACAGACCCCGAACTTCAATGGAAAACATATAATAAAATGCAGTTGAAACAAATTTCTTGTTAATTCTTAATAAACAAGAAAGAATGAAATAGGTGATTATTCTACTCAGTTTGCTTGACAGGACAGATGATCAGAGGGGCGGAGTTTTTACCATCATCATTATTACAGGGACTGAAGTATGGGTAGAGTTTCTCAGTGAAGGAGCAGCCAGTAAAGGAGCAGATAAGAGCTGCAGCATCTACGTCATAAAAGGAGACCAGACCCTTCTCATAATCCACAAACACCCCCACCTTCTGAAGCTGAGACTTCAGAGAGAGACGGACTGGAAGGTTATTACGAGCACTGTACTCATTTCCATTTCTCAACCATATAGCCCAGTAACCATTCTGAGGCTGCAGTGGGATGTTTTCTTTCCTGTCAATCGACCCTCTGGCCACTCCTAAATCCCATTTAGTCTTCCCTTTAACCTGAACCTCAAAGTAAAATCTACCTGAAGAGAAACTCTGCTTTCCTAAAACACAACAGCAGTTAGAAAATCTCTCTAGGTTGTTTGGGAGATTCTTCTTCACTTTACCATAGTTTACATGTTTCCCATCATCAGACAGGATGAGTTTACGATGTGCTGTATCAGGATCAAGAGTCACATTCACTGCATACTGCTGGACCCTCTTCAGCAAAGCCTCAAACAGCTTCTTCTTCTCTTTACTGAGCGTCTCCTCCAGCTGAGTCACAGCTCTCACCACAGTCCCCTCATATGATGGTGGACGGACGCGGACCTCTGTCCAGTCTTTGGTGGGTGGAGCAGCTTTCAGGGATGGGAAGTTTTGGAGGAGGTGGAGGTGGTCTTCAGAGCGTGAGAACTGCTTCACCTCAGAGTTTCTCTTCATCAGCTCAGAGATTTCCTGTTCCAGCTCTTTGATGAAGTCTTCAGCCTGTTTCTCTGTCGTTCTTTGCTTCTCTTCAATCGTCTCAATGAGCTCATTCAGGCTTCTCTCAACAGACTCCATCAGAGTTGTGAAGACCTGAACACCTTCTGCTTTCTCTCTGTCTGCATCTTCCTTACTGAGGTTGACTGACTGTTTGATCTCTTGAATCTTCAGTCGTCTCTTCTGGATCATCTGCTGAATTTCAGCCTCTGTCTTCCCCAGCTCTGCCTTCTTTCCTTCATATTCTTCTTTCAGAGGAACAAACTCATGTGTCTTGTGGTCTAAAACAGAGCAGAGCGTGCAGACATATGTCTGGTCGGTCTTACAGAACAGCTCCAGAGGTTTATCGTGCTTCATACACATCCTGCCCTCCAGGTTCTCCACAGGGTCCATCAGCTGATGTCTTTTCAGGCGTGATATTGTCAGATGAGGCTCCAGGTGAGTCTCACAGTAGGAGGTCAGACACACCAGACAGAACTTCAGGGCCTTCAGTTTGGTTCCAGCACAGACGTCACAGAGAATTTCTCCTGGTTTGGCAACTTGTTGCTCTGAGCTGCTGCTGCTGGCTTTCTGTTGAGCTTCCTGTCTGAACTGAGAAACCATCTCAGAGATGAATGTGTTGACATGAAGCTCAGGTCTTGTGTTGAAAACCTTGTTACACATCGGACACAGGTACTGGTCATTACTGTTCCAGTGTTCATTGATGCAGTTTTTGCAGAAGTTGTGTCCACATGATGTGGTGACTGGATCAGTGAACACATCCAGACAGATGCAGCACAGAAACTGATCTTCAGATCGCAGACAGCTGGCAGCAGACATATCTACACACTGAGTGTGAAAAACAAAAGACATATTTTGTTTTAAATTACATTTCAAGCCTTTGTTAAAAACCAAATAAGGATAATTATTGTTGTATTAAGTATAACGTGATATTAGGTGAAGTAATATTGAATTATATTTTCCCTGTTATCAATCGGGATGGGAACACGTGAACGGAGTCATGAGCAATCGTGATCATTGAAGTTGTGCTGGCAGCTCAAACAGTTATCCACAAGGCTGCATGGTGAGTTTAAAGTTGTTGTTTACTTTGATGACGTGTTTTATGTGAGCTAGTTTGTACAAACACAGTAAGAGACTGTCATCTGCAGCTCTTTATCTAACAGCTCATTGTGGCTGTTTCTGCTTGTACTATTTTTCCATACAATCTTTAAAATGAACCACTGACAACATAACACAGAATATGTCCATATCTTGTTGTGTAGACCAACTGTTATTGAAGAATAGCACTGCTAACAAAGCTCTGCTAACTTGGTGACAAACACATTTCATTACCTCCAGCTGCTTCACAATAAAAGCTGCTGCTTATTAGTAGAGAGCTTTTAATGTGAAACAGCTACAGGAAATAGAATGGAATGTGTCTGTAGGAAGTGATCAGTAAATAGTAATAAGACCAGGAAGGTTGGAGTGAAGCTGAACTCCAAACCACAGAGATTCAGTTACAAGTTACAAAAGTCCTGAGAACTGACACAGAGAGACTGTTTAAAAAACAATTAAAGTTGTTTCACTGAATCTGTGTAAAAACATCTTTAGTTATATTGTTACTAATTTCACAAGTGTCAGTATGAAATAAAAGAGTGGAACTTCCTGTCTGTTGTGTTAAAGCTGGTTGTTGAAACATTAAATATGATCAGTTGTACTCACCAGTGTTTGGCAGAGACTCTGCTGTGTTGTTGAGAAAGACTTGATGAACTCAGTTTAATTTTTATTTGGACAGAAGTGGAGAGACTCGACTGCAGCTCTGCTGTCGCTCTGACAAACCTTAAGTTTCAGTTCTAGAGAGTGACGTTGCAGCTTTCTTGTCTTTCCAGTGTTGCTCCTCCTTTTACTGTAACTCCGAGTTTTTTTCCTCCTTCTGATTCACAGGATTATTGTGAAATACCATGGAGCAAAGATGGTACTGTACCTGACAAGTTGGAGGAAGACGTGAAAAGTTGTTGTTTAGCTTAATTATGTGAGGTATTATTTTTTATTGTTTTCTTTGTGTTAGTTAGTTTTAGCTCTGATTTAGGGGTCCTCTTTTGGTCATATTAACATTTTGATTTGAACAGCATCCACAGGCCCTTCTTCCTCAGTCAGTAGTTTGCCTCTTGTGTATGTGTTTTCTTTAAACTACCTTCCTTCCCGGTAATAGATAACTGTTAGACCAAAAACATCTGGTTTTACGTTGCTTCCCCTTCCCCCTAGTGAGCTGGATTGTAACATAAATGGGGGCTCGTCCAGGATTTGTGGCGGTCATAACAATATGCAAAATATATTCATCATAATATAGACTGCATAAGTGAAATGTGCAAACATTTAAGTGAAAAAATTCCTGTTGTGTGTCGGTTTATAGGTATGAATAATGAATACAATATACATAATGATTTAAAGTATATAATGTTAAGTATATGTGCAGCATATGTAATATACACTACAGTAATGCTAATGCTAAATATATAGTGAAAATGGAAGAAAATACCATGATGTGGCATATAATCTAGAAAAAACTCTAGTAACAATATAGAACTAATATATACATTTTTTTTAGAGCTGCAACGATGTATCATACTATTTGTACTGTTTAAGCATAAACACCAATTTTGGCTGGTTCCAGGTTTTCAAATGTGAGAATGTGCTGCTTTTTTAGTCTCATATTGTAGTAAATTGAATATTTTTGGGTTGTTCAAAGTCATTTGAAGACGTCACCTTGTGCTCTAGAATATTGTTATCAGCCTTTTTCATTGTTTTTTCTGATGTTTTATAGACCAAATGATTAGTCAAAAAAACCCAAAAAAAACCCATTAATTGATAATGAAAGTAATCATTAGTTGCAGCCCTATTTTTTATATAATGATAAAAGTAATGTAATACAATGTGAAATAAAACACTTTTATATATGTTGCTGCCGCTTATACTACTGCTTCCTCGATAATAATAATTCTATATCTAATTAAAGAGAAGTTGCAGGTGTGGTGCAGTGTTTTCACACTCAGGCTGTAATGATCTTCAACAAAATCCAGACGTGGTATAAATATACATGTTAACATCAGTGAATTTGGTCTAATATTTTACTCTAAACACTTATATTTCTCAAAAGAGGACCAAAAAATATGAGTTAATTCTACTTTTCACCTGAGAAGGCTATTTATTTCAGGGATTTTTAAGGAATCAGCTTCTGTCAAGAAACAAGTTTGCTGCTTGGCAACAGTACTGTAACTTTGGGCTCATTGTTCCTTTGTGTTGTGCTCCATCTAGTGGTCGTTCTGTGTCATAAACAGTCAGTGGCCCACAGAGAAGCTTGTTGTTATTAGTGCAGTGCAACAGTAAGTGACGTTAAGGTGGTCAGACATGCAAAAGGCTGTTAGGTCTCTATGACAGACAGCTTTTCACTCCATTGTACCCCAACTGAACATATAGTTTTCTGTTTTAAATAAGGAGATTGTTATGTTAAGGTATTAGAGATGTGACATGAAGACCTGGAGGGAGGAGCAGCCTGGCGTTTTAGCTACTCTTGTCTGTCATGTGACCTTCATCATATTTATCTCACTTGTTTCTCCCAAACACAGTGTCTGACCCATGTTGGGCTGCCCAAGTGCATTATGGGAATGATTTATACTTTGTGTTTATGGAGAAACATATTCTGCTGAAGAGTTGAGGAAATGTAGAGTGACCAAATCAAAGTGATGTAAATGAACGGTATAAAGTTTATTTGTTTATTTGTATAGAATGTTGTAGAATAAAAATGCAGGAATCATATTTTAAGTGATATAAAGCACTCATGCATGTTTTTAATTTAAGATATTGGTTACTGTATAGTTGGCACAAAGTTTAACAACCTTATTGAACATGTTTTCAAATGTATGACAACATTAGTGCAAAATACAGTTGGATAATCTACTTCAGTAGAAAAAAAGTCTCTCAATAGATTGAAGGTCAACCAGGTAAAAACAATAATCAGTGGAGAGAGGAAATATTGAAACATGATGATACAAAGCTGCATATGTAGACTAATAAGTGTTTGGTAAAGAAAGCAGAAAATCATTTGTGATTGTTAATGAACTGTAACAAAAACACAAACACAGCTTCTCTGTAAACCAGGTTTTATTTTTTGTGTTTGGTGTTCAACAAGTCACTGCTTACTCAGGCCATGTTTTTAAAGCTTTACATTAAAACTACAGACATAGTTTAGTTTACACATTTTTACAATCACATATTTACAGATTTCTTTAAATCATAATCAATCTATTCAGTATTCAAACAAACATAAATAGGACAAAGTAACTAAACAAACCTCAGAAAAATAAGAAAATCCATTTACAGTATATTCTATTAATCAACTGTAATGCTGCATCTAATGATTATTATCATTAACAATTAAAATCTCTAATATTTTGAGTCATTATTTACTCTATAAGAGGTCAGAAAATTGTCAAAACATTTGTCACAGTTTCTCAGAGCTCAAGATATTCAAGTTACATGTATATAAGTTGCAGCATAACCTTGCATTGACAAAGGAGGAGGAGAATATTTGCTTGACAAATAATTTAAAAGATGGAATGATCATCAAGACATTGTTGTTAATTTTCTGTTATTCTGTCATAAAGTGTTCTAGCACATACTACAACCTGTAAAATTACAACACATATTCTGTTGAGTCATGGACTAAGTCGTATTCTACAATGAAGCTTCATGACGCTGTGAAAATATTCACTTTAAAATTTTGGTTTCATTTGAAACTTTGTAATTTCCACTAGAACTGAAAATAAAGTTGTGTGGATTTGATCAGATGTTTTGAAAGATTTCAGTTTACATCTAGATCTCAATGTTTTTGGCATAAAATGTTTTATTCATTTATTTTTAAATTTAATTTAATCTAATTTAATTTAATTTATTTCAGTTATAAGGTCTACACTTGTTCTGTCTGTCAGTCACCTGTGAAACACTTTCAACTGCATTAACCTGTATGAAAGGTGCTATACAAATAAAGTTTGACTGATTGATTTTACTATGTATTGATCGTTTTTAAATAGAGATTCCAGTTTGCACAATGCACAGTATATGACTCTCAATATGCCTATTTGTTCTCTTCAGTCATTTCAAATAAAACAGGTGATTACTCTACTCAGTTTGATTGACAGGACAGATGATCAGAGGGGCGGAGTTTTTACCACCATCATTAGGACAGGGACTGAAGTATGGATAGAGTTTCTCAGTGGAGGAGCAGCCAAAAAAGCTGCAGATAAACTGTGCAGTATATGCATCATAAAAGGAGACCAGATCCTCCTCATAATCCACAAACACCCCCACTTTCGTAGGCTTAGACTTCAGAGAGAGACGGACTAAAGAGTTATTACAAACACTGTATTCATTTCTATTTCTCAAACATATAGTCCAGTAACCATCCTGAGGGCTCAGTGGGATGTTTTCTTTTCTGTTGATCAACTCTCTGGACACTCCTAAAGTCCATTTAGTCTTCCCTTTAACCTGAACCTTAAAGTAAAATCTGCCTGAAGAGAAACTCTGCTTTCCTAAAACACTAATACAATTGGAAAATCTCTCTGGATTTTCTGGGAGATCTTTCTTTACATCTCCGTGTTTTACTTGTTTTCCATCATCAGACAGGATGAGATGAGGATGTGCTGTATCAGGATCAAGAGTCACATCCACTGCATACTGCTGGACCCTCTTCAGCTCAGCCTCAAACAGCTTCTTCATCTCTTTACTGAGCGTCTCCTCCAGCTGAGTCACAGCTCTCACCACAGTCCCCTCATATGATGGTGGACGGACGTGGACCTCTGTCCAGTCTTTGGTGGGTGGAGCAGCTTTCAGGGACGGGAAGTTTTGGAGGAGGTGGAGGTGGTCTTCAGAGCATGAGCGCTTTTCCACCTCAGAGCTTCTCTTCTTCAGCTCAGAGATTTCCTGTTCCAGCTCTTTGATGAAGTCTTCAGCCTGTTTCTCTGCCGTTCTTTGCTTCTCTTCAATCATGTCAATGAGCTCATTCAGGCTTCTCTCAACAGACTCCTTCAGAGCGGTGAAGACCTGAACACCTTCTGCTTTCTCTCTGTCTGCATCTTCCTTACTGAGGTCAACCGAGTATTTGATCTCTTGAATCTTCAGTTGTCTCTTCTGGATCATCTGCTGAATTTCAGCCTTTGTCTTCCCCAGCTCTGCCTTCTTCCCTTCATATTCTTCTTTCAGAGGAACAACATCATGTGTCTTGTGGTCTAAAACAGAGCGGAGCATGCAGACACATGTCTGGTCGGTCTTACAGAACAGCTCCAGAGGTTTATCGTGCTTCATACACATCCTGTCTTCCAGGTTCTCCACAGGGTCCATCAGCTGATGTCTTTTCAGGCCTGAAACTGTCAGATGAGGCTCCAGGTGAGTCTCACAGTAGGAGGTCAGACATACCAGACAGGACTTCAGGACCTTCAGTTTGGTTCCAGTACAGACGTCACAGGGAACTTCTCCTGGTTTGGCAGCTTGTTGCTCTGAGCTGCTGCTGCTGGCTTTCTGTTGAGCTTCCTGTCTGAACTGAGAAACCATCTCAGTGAGCAATGTGTTGACCCTCAACGTCTTTTGATAAAAATCTCTTTACACATGGGACACTTGCAAAGAACATTAACATTCCAGTTTTCAGTGATGCATTCTTTGCAGAAGTTGTGTCCACATGATGTGGTGACTGGATCAATGAACACATCCAGACAGATGGAGCACAGAAACTGATCTTCAGATCGCAGACAGCTGGCAGCAGGCATATCTACATATGTGGCACGAAAGAAAAAAAGAAACTCATTCTTTTATTTTTTTAAAACGAGACATGTATGTTTACTATTCCATAAGTATAATGTGTGATATTAGGTAAAGTAATTTTTGAGTTATATATGCAATGAGCAACCTTAACCATTTAAGACGAGCTGGCAAGCCTAAATAATTTTCTCCAGTGTTGCACAGCCAGGTTAAAGGTCTTGTTCACCTTTAATGTTGTACGTGTGCTGGTTTGATGTCCAAATTAGGAAATGTGCGTCATGTAGCAGATGGATGTGACTCCCCTCATTGAGACCTGCTGATAGATGTAACAGCGGAGCAGAGGAGAGAGACTGAGATAGCAATGTAACCGATCTGTGTGCTGGTATTTGACTTTTTTTTTTCATTTTTTCTTCCCAAAAACAAATAATTTTTAAAATATTTGTATGTAACAAATATTCGCAAAAAAAAAAAACAAAAAAAAAAAAAACCCAAACAAACTCTAAAACACTGTTTGTGCCTTGGTGAATAATGTACTTATATTCGGGCACGGTCTGGGTATCATCAAATAATTCGTAATTCATTTGTAATTCAAAAACCAAAAAACGGTAAATCTGTTATTTGTTTCAAAACAAAAAACAAAAAGACGTTTTTGGTGTCAGAATCAAATAACGAAAAACCAATCAAACCCGACCCGTTTTTGGTTTTTGCCGATTCGTTTTATTTTGGATTGAATATCCAGCAGGTCTGCGGACATCAAGCCAATTTGTTTTTGCGTTTGAAACCAAAAACGGAAGTCACAGGGGCTTTTACTTTTTTCATTTTAAATCAAAAAACGAAAAACGAAATTCTGTGATCTATTCCTTTTTTGTTTTCCAACGAAAATCCAGAAAACCAAATTCAAAAGACCGTGCAATTTTGGTTTGGAAATCAATTATTTTTGTCAGTTTTGTACGATAACGGCAGCGGCTACATTAGCCTACCCATGATCCTCAGTGACCGTTGCTATGGTGCTATCTGTGCCCCATTATCTAACTGACATTATTCAGACTTATACACACTCTCCTGTAGTAGCCTGCCTGAAGAACTCAGGATCACACACAGTCTTTTTAGTTTTAAAAAACTTTTTAAAACACACCTTTTTAAACATGCTTTAAACAACAGCTGTTAGAAGTCTTCTCATCTGCCACTGCCTGTTACTACAATGTTATATGCTTTTATGCTGAATGTTTTTGTTTTTGTATCACTGTCTGTTGGTGCTTTGGGTCTAGAAAAGCACTGTATCATTATTATTATTATCATTATTATTATTTTTACTTCTGTACATATTTTAATTTAATTCAACTACATTTGTGTGTGTGTGTGTGTGTGCATTATCATATATTACATTATTTGTGTGGATGTATATGGGTGTGTGTACGTATTATATATGTGTATATGATATGATATTTGTTTTGGTGGAATTAGATTGGTTCTTTTGGTCATGACATGTCAGTCCAATGGTGTGTTTAGACTGGCAGCCAGGAGGTGGTTTTGGCCACATTATGTGTGACCTCCAGACCCAATATATATGTGTGTGCGTATGTATGTGTAGCCCGTGGAATAAGATGCCATACAGGACACAATTACTCACAGGTTCTTGTAGCTTTAATTTTATTGTTGACCACGTTTGCAACAGGTCATTTTAACAGAGTGAGCAAGCTACTGAGTCCTTTTAGAGAGCAGCTCATGTGCTTTCACATCTTGTTGCAGATTTAACACAAAATATTATTTAAATGAAAAACAACAACAACAAAAGAAAAAAAATACGGCTGTGGGCTATGACTATTGACAGAAAACATAAAATAGAACCAGATAAATACATAGTTAACAGCCATAAACCCGCAAAAATAACCCCTGAATGTACAATGTATAGTTGTAAAGGACACTTACATTTCAACAAGTTTCACCAAATCACATGGAATTCCCCGTAGACTGCACAACTCACACACTCGTTGTTTAACCTTCAAACAGAGTTCAAATGAATGTAAAACCTGTACAATTCCTCTATTAACAAAGTACAATAGCACGGTGTGGCTTTATGCACATTAACATTATCTTGCTATGCAGTTGAGAACACAGTGGTCAACATCTGGCGCCAAAATCCCAGGACATGAACTCCCGTAGTGTCTAAATCAAGCCATCTCATTAAAACACACGGGTCAGATAACGTCCTTTTAAGTATTTGTAAAGGAATGTATTACAAGATATGTGTGTATTTACCTAATACTTTACACAACGGAGTCGCAGCACTGTCGCAGCAATTTTACACTCAAGTGAAAACAACAAAGAGCACATGTTTTAACATTTAAACAACTTTGAGAGCTATATCACACCTAAATGGAAAATTTCATCTGAACCAATTTACCACCTGGCTACATATGTATGTACAGTATATATATGTGTTGTATTTACTATTTGTCTCAACAAAATGTGTGATGCATGTTTTTAATTGAAATATTGGTTTCTGTATGGTTGCTGTAAAGTTTAAAAAACTTACTGAACATGTTTGTATGTTTGTTTATATGCAACAATAAATAGTACAAAACCCAGATGGATGTTCTCCTCAGTAGAAAACAAGCCTCTCAACAGATTGTAGGTTAATTATGTAAAAACAACAAACAGTACAGAGAGAAAATATTGAAACATGATGATACAAAGCTGCATATGTAGACTAATAAGTGTTTGGTAAAGAAAGCAGAAAAACATTTGTGATTGTTAATGAACTGTAACAGAAACACAAACACAGCTTCTCTGTAAACCAGGTTTTATTTTTTGTGTTTGGTGTTCAACAAGTCACTGTTACTCAGGCCATGTTTTAAAAACAACAGACATAATTTAGTTTATATATTTCTTTTTTTACAATCACATATTTACAGATTTCTTTAAATCATTATCAATCTGATCAATATTCAAACAAACAAATTGGCCAAAGTGGACAGAAACTAAACAAACCTCAGACAAAATAAGAAAATCCTTTATACATATTATACACATATTCTATTAATCAACTGTAGAGCTGCAACTAATGATTATTTTCATTAACAATTAACCTTGTTTTGACTTGTTTTTAGTCATTATTTAGAGCAGAGTGTATCAGCAGAACCTCACATTTAAAAAGATGGAGCTTGAAAATGTTTGTCTGACAAATAATTTAAATGATTATCAATCAATCAATTTATTTCCTGTTGTTCTGTCATTAAGTGTTTCAGCACTTATTACAGCCAGTAAAATATTGACACATATTCTGTGGAGTCATGGTCTCAGCCGAACTCTACAATGAAGCTTTATGACACTGTGAAATATTCACACTTTGTTTTCTGTGATTGTACTTAAAACTGAAAATTTTGGTTTCTTTGGAAATGTGATTTCTGATTAATGAGATCCCACCTTTAATGGAAATCATTTAATAAAAAAAATTGGAATAAAGGTCTTGTTAATTCTTAATAAACAAGAAAGTGCACAGTAAACAACTCTGGATATGTACATTTGCTGTCCTCAAAGACAATTAATGCTTTTATAAAGTAGAACAGGTGATTACTCTACTCAGTTTGATTGACAGGACAGATGATCACAGGGGCGGAGTTTTTACCACCATCATTAGGACCAGGACTGAAGTATGGATAGAGTTTCTCAGTGAAGGACCAGCCAAAAAAGCCGCAGATAAACTGTGCAGTATCTGCATCATAAAAGAAGACCAGACCCTCCTCATAATCCACAAACACCCCCACCTTCTTAGGCCTAGACTTCAGAGAGAGACGGACTAAAGAGTTATTACAAGCACTGTACTCATTTCTATTTCTCAAACATATAGTCCAGTAACCATCCTGAGGGCTCAGTGGGATGTTTTCTTTTCTGTTGATCAACTCTCTGGCCACTCCTAAAGTCCATTTAGTCTTCCATTTAACCTGAACCTCAAAGTAAAATCTGCCTGAAGAGAAACTCTGCTTTCCTAACACACTAACACAATTGGAAAATCTTTCTGGATTTTCTGGGAGATCTTTCTTTACATCTCCGTGTTTTACTTGTTTCTCATCATCAGACAGGATGAGATGAGGATGTGCTGTATCAGGATCAAGAGTCACATTCACTGCATACTGCTGGACCCTCTTCAGCTCAGCCTCAAACAGCTTCTTCATCTCTTTACTGAGCGTCTCCTCCAGCTGAGTCGCAGCTCTCACCACAGTCCCCTCATATGATGGTGGACGGACGCTGACCTCTGTCCAGTCTTTGGTGGGTGGAGCAGCTTTCAGGGACAGGAAGTTTTGGAGGAGGTGGAGGTGGTCTTCAGAGCGTGAGAGCTTCTCCACCTCAGAGCTTCTCTTCATCAGCTCAGAGATTTCCTGTTCCAGCTCTTTGATGAAGTCTTCAGCCTGTTTCTCTGTCGTTCTTTGCTTCTCTTCAATTGTCTCAATGAGCTCATTCAGGCTTCTCTCAACAGACTTCATCAGAGTTGTGAAGACCTGAACACCTTCTGCTATTTCTTTCTCTGCATTTCCTTTGCTGAAGTTGACTGACCGTTTGATCTCTTGAATCTTCAGTCGTCTCTTCTGGATCATCTGCTGAATTTCAGCCTCTGTCTTCCCCAGCTCTGCCTTCTTTCCTTCATATTCTTCTTTCAGAGGAACAACATCATGTGTCTTGTGGTCTACAACAAAGCAGAGCATGCAGACACATGTCTGGTCAGTCTTACAGAACAGCTCCAGAGGTTTATCGTGCTTCATACACATCCTGTCTTCCAGGTTCTCCACAGGGTCCATCAGCTGATGTCTTTTCAGGCCTGAAACTGTCAGATGTGGCTCCAGGTGAGTCTCACAGTAGGAGGTCAGACACACCAGACAGGACTTCAGGGCCTTCAGTTTGGTTCCAGTACAGACGTCACAGGGAACTTCTCCTGGTTTGGCAGCTTGTTGCTCTGAGCTGCTGCTGCTGGCTTTCTGTTGAGCTTCCTGTCTGAACTGAGAAACCATCTCAGTGAGCAATGTGTTGACCTTCAGGTCAGGTCTTATGTTGAAAATCTCTTTACACATGGGACACTGGCAAGGAACATTAACATTCCAGTTTTCAGTGATGCAGTTTTTGCAGAAATTGTGTCCACATGATGTGGTGACTGGATCAGTGAACACATCCAGACAGATGCAGCACAGAAACTGATCTTCAGATAGCAGACAGCTGGCAGCAGACATATCTACACACTGAGTGTGAAAAACAAAAGACATATTTTGTTTTAAATTAAATTTCAATTATCTTTTGAAAATGAAATAAGGATAATTATTGTTGTATTAAGTATAACGTGATATTAGGTGAAGTAATATTGAATTATATTTTCCCTGTTATCAATCAGGATGGGAACACGTGAACGGAGTCGTGAGCAACCGTGATCATTGAAGTCATGCTGGCAGCTCAAACAGTTATCCACAAGGCTGCATGGTGAGTTTAAAGTTGTTGTTTACTTTGATGACGTGTTTTATGTGAGCTGGTTTGTACAAACACAGTAAGAGACTGTCATCTGCAGCTCTTTATCTAACAGCTCATTGTGGCTGTTTCTGCTTGTACTATTCTTCCATACAATCTTTAAAATGAACCACTGACAACATAACACAGAATATGTCCATATCTTGTTGTGTAGACCAACTGTTACTGAAGAGTAGCACTGCTAACAAAGCTCTGCTAAGTTGGTGACAAACACCTTTAATTTCCTCCAACTGCTTCACAATAAAAGCTGCTGCTTGTCGGTAGAAAGCTTTTAATGTGAAACAGCTACAGGAAATAGAATGCAGTGTGTCTGTAGGAAGTGATCAGTAAATAGTAATAAGACCAGGAAGGTTGGAGTGAAGCTGAACTCCAAACCACAGAGATTCAGTTACAAGTTACAAAAGTCCTGAGAACTGACACAGAGAGACTGTTTAAAAAACAATTAAAGTTGTTTCACTGAATCTGTGTAAAAACATCTTTAGTTATATTGTCACTAATTTCACAAGTGTCAGTATGAAAAGAAAAGAGTGGAACTTCCTGTCTGCTGTGTTAAAGCTGGTTGTTGAAACATTAAATATGATCAGTTGTACTCACCAGTGTTTGGCAGAGACTCTGCTGTGTTGTTGAGAAAGACTTGATGAACTCAGTTTAATTTTTATTTGGACAGAAGTGGAGAGACTCGACTGCAGCTCTGCTGTCGCTCTGACAAAATTTTTGTTTCATTTCTGTAGTATGTCACTGAACCTGTTGGTCATGTCTTTCCAACGTTCCTCCTCCTCTTATTGTATGTTGATGAGTTTTGTTCCTCCTCCTTATTTACAGGAATTTCATGAAATACCATGGAGTAAAGGTGGCACTGTATTTAATAGGTAAGAGGAATAAGATAGATGAAAAGGTGTTGCTAAACTTGTCCAAAAGCGTTGAATCAAGAGCAGCTGGACTTTGAGATCCTTGAAGACATTTCACCTCTCATCCAAAAGACTTATGTTCAGCTTTTACCTTCAGCTCTTAACTGAACTGAAAACAAGTCTAGTTGCTCTGTACTCAACGCTTTTGGATACACCATGACCTGGATAACTGAGAATCTTCACAAACATGTTGCTTACCTAAACTATGTGTATTGAAAGTAGGGATGTGCAGAGAGCCCAGTATTTGTATATGTATCTGTATTTGTTGAGGCAGCAAAATTATTTATATTTGTATATTTTTTGTTTTTATTATGGTTTTCATTTTAGAAAATTAAAGTGTTACAATAAGTGTTCATGAATAAACTACCTTACAAAGGAGGTCCCCATACCGGGTCTCGAACTGGAGTCTCCCAGATCATAGACGACTGCGCTGACTACTGAACTAAAACTTAACTCATCGCCTCATTGTAGACAGACCTCTACCTATTTATACACCCATAACACAGAGACAGCACACCATGTAACGTGTAGGGAGGAAGTTCAAAGGCGATTCTTGCTTTTCACTTTTCATTTATTGACTATTTTTTACAACCAAACTTTGTGGAAAGGAGAAGGGGAACAACAGGTTATGGAGAGTCCCTTGGGAGCACTTCACGTGTGTCAGTAGCTCAGCTTTATCTCTGGGGAACACCCCCAACTCCAGGAGTGATGTCCAAATTAGGAAATGTGCGTCATGTAGCAGGTGGATGTGACTCCACTCGTTGAGACCTGCTGATAGACGAAACAGTGGAGCAGAGGAGAGACACTGAGATAGCGATGTAACCGATATGTGTGCTGGTATTTGACTTTTTTTTTTTTCTTCTCAAAAACAAATAATTTTTAAAATATTTGTATGTAACAAATATTACAATATACAATATAAAAAAAACAAAACAAAAAAAAAACAAACAAACCCTAAAACACTATTTGTGCCTTGCTGAATAATGTACTTATATTCAGGCATAGTCCGGGTATCATCAGATTATTCGTAATTCATTTGTAAATCTGTTATTTGTTTCAAAACAAAAAACAAAAAGACGTTTTTGGTGTCAGAATCAAATAACGAAAAACCAATCAAACCCGGCCCGCTTTTGGTTTTTGCCGATTCGTTTTTATCGTTATTCCTTTTTGGATTGAATATCCAGCAGGTCTGCGGACATCAAGCCAATTCGTTTTTGCGTTTGAAACCAAAAACGAAAAACAAAATCACGTGATCTATTCCTTTTTTGTTTCCCAACGAAAATCCAGAAAACCAAATTCAAAAGACCGTGCAATTTTGGTTTAGAAATCAAGTATTTTTGTCAGTTTTGTACGATAACGGAAGCGGCTACATTAGCCTACCCATGATCCTCAGTGACCATTGCTATGGTGAAGACGCCAAAAAATGCCAAAAGCCTAAAGTCCAGTTTTATGAAAATTACAAAAGTGAAAGTGTAGGGCTTAAATGAGGGATGTGAAATATACAATTCAGTTTTATAACCCCATCTTCATCCCGTTTACACACGCGTGCGGCTGTCGCTGGCATCTTCATCATAGCAACGGTCGCTGAGGATCATGGGTAAGCTAATGTAGCCGCTTCCGCTATCATACAAAACTGACAAAAATACTTGATTTCTAAACCAAACTTGCGCGGTCTTTTGAATTTGGTTCTCTGGATTTTTGTTGGGAAACAAAAAAGGAATAGATCACGTGATTTCGTTTTTCGTTTTTGGTTTAAAATGAAAAAAGGAAAAAACCATGTGACTTTAGTTTTTGGTTTCAAACGCAAAAACGAATTGGCTGAATGCCGCAGACCTGCTGGATATTCAATCCAAAAAGGGATTACAATAAAACGAATCAGCAAAAACCAAAAAGGGGCCGGGTTTGATTGTTTTTTTGTTATTTGATTCTGACACCAAAAACTGTTTTTTGTTTTTTGTTTTGAAACAAATAACAGATTTACCGTTTCTTGGATTTTGAATTACAAATGAAATTATGAATTATCCGATGATACCTGGGCCGGGCACACCCTTAATTGAAAGTTTGAGGTTTTTCCACAAACAGCAACAGGTTCAGTTATTTATATTATTATCCAGACGTGTTTTAAACTACTACTTCTGCAAACCTTTTTATGGACTTGAGCTCACTGAAATGAGAGTTTGTTTGTTTTCTGGAAGCTGTTGCAAAATCCAAATGTAGTACAAACATAAAACTTAACATCTGTTAATTTGTTCTAATATTTTAGTGTCAGTGCTTTTATTTCTAAAAAGAGGGCCAAAAAATGTAAGTTAATTCCACTTTTTTCCAGTGCAGGTTATTTGTTTCTGAGATTTTCAAGAAATCAGCTTCTGTCTAGACACAATAAAGAGTATGACAGATCATTGCACTGAAATCAAGATAACGATATGTGTGTTTGTTCACTCACATGTATCAGCAGTGTTTGCTGCTCAGCAACAGTACAGTAACTTTGGGCTCATTGTTCCTTTGTGTTGTGCTTCATCTAGTGGTCGTTCTGTGTCATAAACAGTCAGTTGCTCACACAGAAGCTTCTTGTTGTTACTGCAGTGCAACAGGAAGTGATGTAAAGGTGGTCAGACATGCAGAAGGCTGTTAGGTCTCTATGACGAACAGCTTTTCACTCCATTGTACCCAAACTGAACATATAGTGATGTTAAGGTATTAGAGATGTGACATGAAGACCTGGAGGGAGGAGCAGCCTGGCGTTTTAGCTACTCTTGTCTGTCTTGTGACCCTCATCATATTTTTCTCAGTTGTTTCTCCCAAACACAGTGCCTGACCCATGTTGGACTGCCAAAGTGCATTATGGGAATGATTTAGACTTTGTGTTTATGTTGAAACATTTTCTGCTGAAGAGCTGAAGAACTGCTGGGTGACCAAATCAAAATGAGGCAAATACAGGATATTTATTTTGTTTTGGTCACATGTGACAACGTTTAAAGGTGTTTAATGAAACAATAAAAACGCAGGAAACATGTTTTAAGGTGATTAAAGCAGTGATGTATCCTGTTGTAGCCTTATTTTATCCAAAAGTGGACATTAAAAATATTAAAATATACAATCAATTTACAAACTGCAATTTTAGGAAACTTAAGTAGCAGCAAATCAGATGTCAGTAATATTATAATCCTGTTTAGTAAAGCATTTATAATAAAATGTCAAATATGCACACAAGTTAATACATCAGATTTCTATCTTAAAACACACTGGATGATAGAAAGATAAAAATCTAAAAGAAAACTACGAACCTGTAAATTCCTAGAGGGTTGGGAACAACTAAGCCGTGGGGAAGGATGGGAATAATTTAGAAACAGTGAAATCTTTCACTCTCCTTCCCTGCCTTCTCCTGGAGTAGTGCTGCACACAAAAAGATCATGAAAGATTCTGGGGCTGTTAGGAAGTGTAGGTGTTTTTATGTTGCTTGATTGTGCATACATGTGCACAAGTACAATCTCACATATCACTACATGACCGATATGCTATGTTCTGCTGTGGAGGGTTGTGGGGTGGGCCTATGAGGTGCCTGTCCACCCTCACCGCCCCCGGTGCTGCTTCTGTGCCTGCTGGACCCATCTTGACCCAGTTAGGACCACAATGATGATGACTCCATTAAAATAATCTAATTATACATTTATTATTATTATAAAAGCTATTACTATTATTGGTATTATTATTTATCTATTTCATTTTTCTTTTGATTGTTTGATTATTTGTTTTGGCCTGTTCACCCACCGTCACTCCCGCATGGAGTACAAAATCCTCACATTAACCTATTCATGGATCTGTGCCCCATTATCTAAGTGACATCATTCAGACTTATACACACTCTCCCGCCCACTTCGCACTAGTAGCCTATCCAATCTCCACCAACCCTTCTCCAACCTGAAAACTATGGACGACAGAGCCTTCTGCTGCAGTTTCCCCCAATTCTGGAACGTTCTGCCTGAAGAACTCAGGATCACACACAGTCTTTTTAGTTTTAAAAAACTTTTTAAAACACACCTTTTTAAACATGCTTTAAACAACAGCTGTTAGAAGTCTTCTCATCTGCCACTGCCTGTTACTACAATGTTATGTGCTTTTATGCTGAATGTTTTTGTTTTTGTATCACTGTCAATTGGTGCTTTGGGTCTAGAAAAGCACTGGATTATTATCATTATTATTATTACTTCTGTACATATTTTAATTTAATTCAACTACATTTGTGTGTGTGTGTGTGCGTGTGCATTATCATATATTACATTATTTGTGTGGATGTATATGGGTGTGTGTATGTATTATATATGTGTATATGATATGATATTTGTTTTGGTGGAATTAGATTGGTTCTTTTGGTCATGGCATGTCAGTCCAATGGTGTGTTTAGACTGGCGGCCAGGAGGTGGTTTTGGCCACATTATGTGTGACCTCCAGACCCAATATATATATGTGTGTGTGTATGTATGTGTAGCCCGTGGAATTAGATGCCACGCAGGACACAATTACTCACAGGTTCTCGTAGCTTTAATTTTATTGTTGACCACGTTTGCAACAGGTAATTTTAACAGAGTGAGCAAGAGAGCAGCTCATGTGCTTTCACATCTTGTTGCAGATTTAACACAAAAAATTATTTAAATGAAAAACAACAACAATAACAAAAAATACGGCTGTGGGCTATGACTATTGACAGAAAACATAAAATAGAGCAAGATAAATACATAGTTAACAGCCATAAACCCACAAAAATAACCCCTGAATGTACAACGTATACTTGTAAAGTACACTTACATTTCACATTGGCCAAAGTGGACAGAAACTAAACAAACCTCAGATGAAATAAGAAAATCCTTTATCCGTTGTTCTGTTGTCAAGTGTTTCAGCACTTATTACAGCCTGTAAAATATTGAAACGTATTCTGTGGAGTCATGGTCTTGGCTGAACTCTACAATGAAGCTTTATGACACTGTGAAATATTCACACTTTGTTTTCTGTGGTTCCACTTCAAATTGAAAATTGTGGTTTCTTTGAAAATATGATTTCTGCTAGAACTGTAAACAAGCATATAATAAAATGCTTTTGTTAACTCTTAATAAACAAGAAAGTGTACAGTACACAGTATACGACTGTGGATAGGTACATTTGCTCTCTTCAAAGAGAATTAATCATTTCCTAATATAAAACAAGTGATTATTCAGTTTGATTGACAGGACAGATGATCAGAGGGGCGGAGTTTGTACCACCATCATGATTACAGGGACTGAAGAATGTGTAGAGTTTCTTAGTGAAGGAGCAGCCAGTAAAGGAGTAGATAAGAGCTGCAGCATCTACGTCATAAAAGGAGACCAGACCCTCCTCATAATCCACAAACACCCCCACCTTCTGAGGCTGAGACTTCAGAGAGAGACGAACTGAAGGGTCAGCAAGAGCTTTGTACTCATTTCCATTTCTCAACCATATAGTCCAGTAACCATTCTGAGGACTCAGCGTGACTTTTCCCTTCCTGTTGATCAACTCTCTGGCCACTCCTAAAGTCCATTTAGTCTTCTCTTTAACCTGAACCTCAAAGTAAAATCTGCCTGAAGAGAAACTCTGCTTTCCTAACACACAGGGATTTATAGAAAATCTCTTTGGGTTGTTTGGGAGATTCTTCATCACATCACTACAGTTTACTTGTTTCCCATCATCAGACAGGATGAGCCAGGGATTTGCTGTATCAGGATCAAGAGTCACATCCACTGCATACTGCTGGACCCTCTTCAGCTCAGCTTTAACCAGCTTCTTCATCTCTTTAATGACCATCTCCTCCAGCTGAGCCACAGCTCTCACCACTGTCCCCTCATATGATGGACGGACGCTGACCTCTGTCCAGTCTTTGGTGGGTGGAGCAGCTTTCAGGGAGGGGAAGTTTTGGAGGAGGTGGAGGTGGTCTTTGGAGCATGAGAGCTTCTCCACCTCAGAGCTTCTCTTCATCAGCTCAGAGATTTCCTGTTCCAGCTCTTTGATGAAGTCTTCAGCCTGTTTCTCTGTCGTTCTTTGCTTCTCTTCAATCGTCTCAATCAGCTCTGCCTGGCTTCTCTCAACAGACTCCTTCAGAGCGGTGAAGACCTGAACACCTTCTGCTATCTCTCTGTCTGCATCTTCCTTACTGAGGTCAACCGAGTGTTTGATCTCTTGAATCTTCAGTCGTCTCTTCTGGATCATCTGCTGAATTTCAGCCTCTGTCTTCTCCAGCTCTGCCTTCTTTCCTTCATATTCTTCTTTCAGAGGAACAACATCATGTGTCTTGTGGTCTAAAACAGAGCAGAGCATGCAGACACATGTCTGGTCAGTCTTACAGAACAGCTCCAGAGGTTTATCGTGCTTCATACACATCCTGTCTTCCAGGTTCTCCACAGGGTCCATCAGCTGATGTCTTTTCAGACCTGACATTGTCAGATGAGGCTCCAGGTGAGTCTCACAGTAGGAGGTCAGACACACCAGACAGGACTTCAGGGCCTTCAGTTTGGTTCCAGTACAGACGTCACAGGGAACTTCTCCTGGTTTGGCAGCTTGTTGCTCTGAGCTGCTGCTGCTGGCTTTCTGTTGAGCTTCCTGTCTGAACTGAGAAACCATCTCAGAGAACAATGTGTTGACATGAAGCTCAGGTCTTTTGTTGAAAACCTTGTTACACATCGGACACAGATACTGGTCATTACTGTTCCAGTGTTCAGTGATGCAGTTTTTGCAGAAGTTGTGTCCACATGGTGTGGTGACTGGATCAGTGAACACATCCAGACAGATGGAGCACAGAAACTGATCTTCAGATCGCAGACAGCTGACAGCAGACATATCTACATATGTAGTGTGAAAGCAGGAAAGAAACACATCATATAATTTGTTTAAAACGAAAGATGATTATTGTTTTATCAAGTATAGCATATCATAGTAGGTAAAGTAATTACAATCATATATGCTGTGTTTCAATAAGCGTGGGGACATACTCACCAAGCCTTTAGCAACCGTGATCATTTAAGTCATGCTGGCAGCTCAAACAGTTATCCACAAGGCTGCATGGTGAGTTTAAAGTTGTTGTTTACTTTGATGACGTGTTTTATGTGAGCTGGTTTGCACAAACACACTAAGAGACTGTCATCTGCAGCTGTTTATGTGAGGGGTCAATGGATATCAGTAAGATATTTTATATTTGTTAACGAGGGCATTCCCTACTGTTAAATCAGAGACCCCCCAATTTATTTTCTTTTTTAATTTATTTGAGTTTAACAGGTTAATTTGCAGAATTTAATTAATCTAATGGGTTAAATTTAAACTGCAAAAAGGTTCATGTCTGCAGGCAATGTAGATAATCCTGAATGTCTTTCCAGGATACAGTGTTTGTGAGTTTGTATTTCATTCAGTATTGTTTGTGGCTGCGCTGTCTGGTTCCCGCCATCAGGTTATGCTGTTGAGGCGGAAAAAGCGAGTTGTGAAGGAGAAGAAGAAAACTGTTGTTGTTGTTGTCATGGTAGCCAAGAGAAGAAGACATTTGTCTTTAGCAGCAGAGAAAGTGTGCTGCCAGATTGTAAGAGTGAGCATAGACTGCTTTGTTTTCGATGTTTGAAGCAAAATTAAGACATTGCTAGTTGCACGACAGTCCTGCATCTGCCTGAGTCCTTGGCTGCAACATTTATCTAACAGCTCATTGTGGCTGTTTCTGCTTGTACTATTCTTCCTTATAATCTTTAAAATGAACCACTGACAACATAACACAGAATATGTCCATATCTTGTTGTGTAGACCAACTCTTATAGAAGAATAGCACTGCTAACAAAGCTTTGTTAACTTGGTAATAATCACCTTTTATTACCTCCAGCTGCTTCACAATAAAAGCTGCTGCCTGTTGATGAAAAGCTTTTTAATGTGAAACAGCTACAGGAAATAGAATGCAGTGTGTCTGTAGGAAGTGATCAGTAAATAGTAATAAGACCAGGAAGATAGAAGTGAAACTAAACTCCAAACCACAGAGATTCAGTTACACTGAACCACAGAGGTTCAGTGTAACTGAATTTCTCACATTAAATATGATCAGTTGTACTCACCAGTGTTTGGCAGAGACTCTGCTGTGTTGTTGAGAAAGACTTGATGAACTCAGTTTAATTTTTATTTGGACAGAAGTGGAGAGACTCGACTGCAGCTCTGCTATTGCTCTGACAAACTTATAGTTTCATTTATGCAGAGTGACGTTGCAGCTCTCTTATCTTTCCAGTGTTGCTCCTCCTCTTACTGCAGCTCTGTTATTGAGATTGTTTCCTCGTTCTGATTAACAAGATTATTGTGAAATATCATGGATCAAAGGTAGTACTGTACCTGACATGTGAGAGACTAAGACATGAAAAGTCATTGCTTAGTTTAATTATGTGTGTTGAAAGTTTGAGGTTTTGCATAAGGTGGTCAAAATAAAAAGGAGAAAAAAACCAACAAACACATCCTGCCTTTGATTTAAAGTTAAAGTAAAGGTTTTGGATGGCCAAGCACTGAACTGTACAGGCAGCTAGTTTTTACTGCTGAGGTTTTCATGTAATTATTAACTTCTTTTTCTCTTTTCCTTGAATCGAGTTCAACAAATGTAGTCTAGTCAACATTGCTGTTAAATCAACAGTTATTTAAAAAACACATTTTTTAACTTCTACTTCCACAAACCTCTTCAGATTTACTTCATAAAACGAGGTGAAAGACGGTTAAAAACAACCAAAGGATCATTTTATTCAACCTTATGCAGAAACCATTTCTGTATTATGCTTTATGTTCCTTATCTGCTCCTTTGCTTTAAATCACAATTTGTGCCAAGAAGTTTGTGCCCTCTCTCATTACGCAAGACAAGTTTATTTGTACATCACATTTCAACAACACGGCAATTCAAAGTGTTTTACATTGAACATAAAAGGCATCAAGACAGAATATAAAAGCAACACAAGGCAATATAAAAAGACATTTAAATACAATTAAAAAGTGTTAAATTAGAAATAAAAAAATAAGCTTAAAATAAGATAAGATAAAAGTTACAGTACAATGCAAGATATTAACCCTCAAATTTGGTTTATTAAAAGGCAGACAGAAAAGTCTTCGGCTGTGATTTAAAAGAGAGTTGCAGCAGACCTGCAGTTTTCTGGGACTTTGTTCCAGATATGTTGAGCATAAAAACTGAACGCTGCTTCTCCATGTTTAGTTTTGACTCTGGGAACAGAAAGCAGACCTGATCCAGACCACCTGAGAGGTCTGGATGGTTCATAACTTAGCAGCAGATCAGAAATATATTTTGGCCCTAAATCATTTTATGCTTTATAAAGTAACAGTAGCATTTTAAAATCAATTCTTTGACAGACAGGAAGCCAGTGTAAAGATCTGAGAACTGGAGTTCTATGATCCACTTGCTTGGTCTTAGTGAGGACTCAAGCAGCAGCATCTGAATCAGCTGCAGCTGTCTGATCGATTTTTTAGGGAGACCTGTGAAGACAGCGTTACAGTAGTCCAGCCTACTGAAGATAAATGAATGGAAAAGTTTTTCCAAATCCTGCTGAGACATAAGTCCTTTAATTCTTGATATATTCTTCAGGTGATAGTAGGCTGACTTTGCAATTGTCTTAATGTGACTGTTGAAATTCAGGTCTGAGTCCATGACTACACCAAGATTTCTGGCTTAGTTTATGGTTTTTAACATTATTGATTGAAGCTGAGTGCTGACTTTTAATCGTTCTTCCTTGGCTCCAAAAACAATAATTTCAGTTTTATCTTTGTTTAATTGAAGAAAATTCTGGCACATCCAATCGTTGATTTGTTCAATGCACGTATTCAGTGCTTGTATTGGACCATAGTCCCCTGGTGATATCCTTATGTAAATTTGTGTGTTGACTGCATAATGATGGTAACATATTTTGTTGTTTTCCATAATCTGAGCCAGTGGGAGCATGTAGATGTTGAACAGAAGAGGCCCCAGAATGGAGCCTTGGGGAACTCCATGTCCTTTTTGTCCACTCAGATATGTAATAACCTAGAGACACAAAGTAGTCCCTGTCCTTTAAGTGGGATTCAAACCAGTTCAATACTGTGCCAGAAATTCCCACCCAGTTTTCCAGCCCGTCTAGTAATATGTTGTGGTCGACCGTGTCAAATGTGGCACTGAGATCCAGTAATACTAATACTGTAATTCTGCCACTGTCGGTGTTTAAGTGTATGTCATTGAGGACCTTAACAAGAGCAGTCTCAGTGTTGTGGTGTGGTCGAAATCCTGACTGGAAGACATCATCACCTGATTTTACTCTCACTAAAATGGGAGGTTTGATATGTGCTTATAGTTGCTCATCAATGAAGTGTCTAGATTGTTCTTTTTTAAAGAGTGGATTGATGACAGCAGTTTTCAGGGCCTGTGGGAAGACACCTGAGAGAAGAGACATGTTGACAGTCTGTAGAAGATCTGAGGCCATGCAATTAGAAACAATTCTGAAAAAGTCTGTAGACAGAATATCAAGGCAGCAGGATTTCAGATGTTTTATAATGTCCTCCAGGTTTTAATGGTTGATTAGATAAAATTGTGTAATACTACTTGAATTGATCTCAAGTGAACACAGGAACAACACATATCCTTGTGGATCTAATTTTTATATAGTGATAAAAGTAATATAATGCAATGTAAAATAAAGTTTTTGATATGGTGTTACCTCTACCACTAATCCCAAAGTAATATTATATTCAATCACAGAGAAGTTTCAGGTGTGTTGCAGTGTTTTCACACTCAGACTGATTGGAGAATCTTGAGCTCAATTGATGTGAAAGTTTGTTTGTTCTGTTGATGTGAAAGCTGTTGCAAAATCCAGAGGTGGTACAAACATCCATCTAAACATCTGTTAATTTGGTCTTATATTTTAGATCAAATTAAACATCTTGGCAACAGTACAGTAAGTTTGGGCTCATCGTTTTAGCTACTCTATATTTATCTCAGTTGTTTCTCCCAAACACAGTGTCTGTTATGGTATTTATTTATACTTTGTGTTTATGGAGAAACATTTTCTGCTGAAGAGCTGAAGAAGTGCAGGGTAACCACGTCACGACAGTGTTAAATGAAACATAATATAAAATGTAGGAATGTTTTTAGGTGATACAAAGCACTGATGTATGTTTTAATTGAAATATTGGTAACTGTACAGTTAGCATAAAGTTTAAAAACCTTATTGAACGTTTGTTAATGCTGGATATTCTACTTCAGTAGAAAACAAGCCTCTCAACAGATTGTAAGTCAACTAGAAAAAAACAACAAGCAGTGCAGAGAGAAAATATTGAAACATGATGATACAAAGCTGCATATGTAGACTAATAAGTGTTTGGTAAAGAAAGCAGAAAAACATCTGTGATTGTTAATGAACTGTAACAGAAACACAAACACAGCTTCTCTGTAAACCAGGTTTTATTTTTTGTGTTTGGTGTTCAACAAGTCACTGCTTACTCAGGCCATGTTTTTAAAGCTTTACATTAAAACTACAGACATAGTTTAGTTTACAGGTTTTTACAATCACACATTTACAGATTTCTTTAAATCATAATCAATCTTATCAGTATTCAAACAAACAAATTGGCCAAAGTGGACAGAAACTAAACAAACCTCAGATGAAATAAGAAAATCCTTTATCCGTCATTCTGTTGTCAAGTGTTTCAGCACTTATTACACTCTGTAAAATATTGACACATATTCTGTGGAGTCATGGTCTCGGCTGAACTCTACAATGAAGCTTTATGACACTGTGAAATATTCACACTTTGTTTTCTGTGGTTCTACTTCAAATTGAAAATTGTGGTTTCTTTGAAAATATGATTTCTGCTAGAACTGTAAACAAGCATATAATAAAATGCTTTTGTTAACTCTTAGTAAACAAGAAAGTGTACAGTACACAGTATACGACTGCGGATATGTATATTTGCTCTCTTCAAAGAGAATTAATCATTTCATGAAATAAAACAGGTGATTACTCTACTCAGTTTGATTGACAGGACAGATGATCAGAGGGGCGGAGTTTTTACCATCATCATTAGGACAGGGACTGAAGTATGGGTAGAGTTTCTCAGTGAAGGAGCAGCCAGTAAAGTAGCAGATAAGCTGTGCAGTATATGCATCATAAAAGGAGACCAGACCCTCCTCATAATCCACAAACACCCCCACCTTCTGAGGCCGAGACTCCAGAGAGAGACGGACTAAAGAGTTATTACAAGCACTGTACTCATTTCTATTTCTCAAACATATAGTCCAGTAACCATCCTGAGGGCTCAGTGGGATGTTTTCTTTCCTGTTGATCGACTCTCTGGCCACTCCTAAAGTCCATTTAGTCTTCCATTTAACCTGAACCTCAAAGTAAAATCTGCCTGAAGAGAAACTCTGCTTTCCTAAAACACTAATACAATTGGAAAATCTTTCTGGATTTTCTGGGAGATCTTTCTTTACATCTCCGTGATTTACTTGTTTCTCATCATCAGACAGGATGAGATGAGGATTTGCTGTATCAGGATCAAGAGTCACATTCACGGCATATCGTTGGATTCTCTTCAGCTCAGCCTCAAACAGCTTCTTCATCTCATTTCTGAGTGTCTCCTCCAGCTGAGTCACAGCTCTCACCACAGTCCCCTCATATGATGGTGGACGGACACTGACCTCTGTCCAGTCTTTGGTGGGTGGAGCAGGTTTCAGGGACAGGAAGTTTTGGAGGAGGTGGAGGTGGTCTTCAGAGCGTGAGAGCTTCTCCACCTCAGAGCTCCTCTTCTTCAGCTCAGAGATTTCCTGTTCCAGCTCTTTGATGAAGTCTTCAGCCTGTTTCTCTGTCGTTCTTTGCTTCTCTTCAGTCATGTCAATGAACTCATTCAGGCTTCTCTCAACAGACTGCATCAGAGTTGTGAAGACCTGAACACCTTCTGCTATTTCTTTCTCTGCATTTCCTTTGCTGAAGTTGACTGACCGTTTGATCTCTTGAATCTTCAGTTGTCTCTTCTGGATCATCTGCTGAATTTCAGCCTCTGTCTTCCCCAGCTCTGCCTTCTTTCCTTCATATTCTTCTTTCAGAGGAACAAACTCATGTGTCTTGTGGTCTAAAACAGAGCAGAGCATGCAGACACATGTCTGGTCAGTCTTACAGAACAGCTCCAGAGGTTTATCGTGCTTCATACACATCCTGTCTTCCAGGTTCTCCACAGGGTCCATCAGCTGATGTCTTTTCAGGCCTGAAACTGTCAGATGAGGCTCCAGGTGAGTCTCACAGTAGGAAGTCAGACACACCAGACAGGACTTCAGGGCCTTCAGTTTGGTTCCAGTACAGACGTCACAGGGAACTTCTCCTGGTTTGGCAGCTTGTTGCTCTGATCTGCTGCTGCTGGCTTTCTGTTGAGCTTCCTGTCTGAACTGAGAAACCATCTCAGAGATGAAAGTGTTTTTGTGTAGCTCAGGTCGTGTGGTAAAAATCTCTTTACACATGGGACACTGCCATGGGACTTTTATATTCCAGTGTTCATTGATGCAGTTTTTGCAGAAGTTGTGTCCACATGGTGTGGTGACTGGATCAGTGAACACATCCAGACAGATGGAGCACAGAAACTGATCTTCAGATAGCAGACAGCTGGCAGCAGACATATCTACACACTGGGAACAAATATGGAAATGTGAAAAAAAAATCATGTTACTTGTTTGATAAAATAATTGAGGGGAAAAATGGATTAGGGATTAGTTGACTTCACATAGAAGATGACAAGCCACCAGCAGAAAACAACAAGCCACCTGCTTAAAGACGTTTACTCAACTGGAATATTTAAGAAATACAAAGAAGTCAGACTAAGTCACTGTTTTGAAATCTCTAATTTTGAGACGCTAGTTCTAAGTCAAGACAAGGAAGTCTCAATTGAAATCCTAATGACAAAAGTTTGAGTTTCAAGTCCTAGAAGGAACATTTAAATGTTATTATGCATTAAAAACAGCAGATGGCATCTGTTACTCAAAAGTTCCCTTTTGACCAGAGCAAGTTACAGCCACTTGTTAACTACAGTAATAGGAGTGACAAAGGGAGAGACATAGCGACTGTGCTGATATTGGAAAATGGGAACAGCCAGATGTATTATCATTCTAAAACATTGTTTGATTTCAATTTTATACAAAAAACTTTGAAAATCACATCTAATCAAGTGTTCACGAACAACAAACACTGGTGCAGCTGAACGACTTTTTCTACAGAAATGCCAATAAGGAAAAATATATTAAATCTGGTAACTTTTAAGTGACAAAACCATGTAGATAACAAGATTAACAGAATCATCCAGTTGTCAAGAAGTTCCTGCCTGAAAACAGCTGACTTTAGTTGTTGAAAAAAGGGGAAGGATCAAGTTTTTCTCAGCTAGAGGATAAACATTTTTAAAAAATATAAAGTACAAAGCTGAAAGGCTCACAATTTCTTTTTTAAATTATAGCTGATTAAATGGTGCGTCCCACACTTTTCAAATTGGGAGGGATACTTCCTTTCATCTTGAAAACCACCTTTTAAAATGTAATTACACTACAGTTTGGGTTTTTAATTCTTTACAGATATGTGTATGTAGAATGAAAGAATGCAAATTATCTGCGTTTTACCTTTGATAGCTTTACCATTCATGACTTAACAAATAAACATGGAGAACTTTGTCATGTTTTAATGTGGTTCAAACAGAGTAAATATGATCAACTGTACTCACATGTGTTTGGCAGAGAGTCTGTTGGAAAAGGCCTGATGAACTCAGTTTTTCTTTAGAGAGAAACAGAGAGACTGATCTTGACTCTGACAAACTTTCAGTTTCATTTGAAGAATCTCAGTTGAGGCTGGCCTCCTTTTGCTGTGACGTTCCTCTCCAAACTCTCAAAAGGTGGACTTTCCAGCAGCAGATCAGATTTGATTGGTTAATCTTGCTTAGGGTTGTATCATGACTGGAACGATGGGCAGCCGCCTGAGAGCGTAATTTCAGGGAAAATGAAACCTTTTCTTTTTCTTTTAACTGTTACTCATTTCCTCACTTAAATTCAGGTTTAAGGTTTCAACATGATTTTAGTGACATATTTTTGGTCCAAGATGAATTTGTTCAAGACAACAAATGTGTGTAATGTAGCTCTGTTTTTCTATAGCCTCAATTCCACCATTGGTTTGTCATTATTTAACCGATTTTGAAATTCACAGCAATAGTTTATTGTATAAGGTTATATTGGGTCACTGGTTAGTGATCACACACTGGCAAAATAAAAAAGAGGATGTTAAATTGTGAATTCAGCAGAAAAGCTGTTACTTTTGAAACAGGAATCATGTCAAAGTTTTAAATAATCTGTTTTGCTTTGAGTGCAGTGATGTTTGACCTGTTAAAGTACATTTTTATGAGGATAATCACACATACAGTGATGTATGTACCAGACAGCACATGATCAATTTAATAAATTTTGTAACTGTAAAAATATCAATCCTGCATGTGACAGAGCAGATTTCAAACAAAGTCATGAAAACTGAATATGGTAGATTTTTTTTATTATAGATATAAACAGACAGGTCAAATAAAAAATGAATACACAATTGTCTTATCTCTGCCAGTTATAAAATTAAAAAATCAAACCAAAAGAAAAAAACTTTCATCAGTATCAAAGGCAAACAAAAATCAAATCCAAAACCTCCCTATTCCCTCCTGCCATTCACTCTGTTCATCTATGTCATATTAATGGTCCTTTTAACAAATAATCAAAACCTTCACATGAATATGTTTATTTAAGATAAAAAATATATATCTTGAAATTAAATGAGTAACATCAGACTAAACTTATAATGAACACTTTGAGTTTTAATCCCAGTGAATATGATTTATCAGCATGTTTTTACATAGTAATATATGGTTCACGGATACAGTTTTTGCAATTACAAGATTATTATAAGGTTTTCATGGATCAGTGGTGATCATTATTAAACTTGTCAGTTTTTAAGATGTACAGATGTTCACTGGATGCAGGACAAACCAACCGTTGTTCTTCATGTAACACTTAGGTGAGCTGATTGATTAATTAGATTGAGATGATGATATCATCTGAGCGATTGTGATAAATGTGTTTCCACCTGTATCAGGAGGTTGCTGCATTATTTTGTGATGTTTTTGAACTTGAGGTCCCCCCTACCTCAGAAAACTCAATTTATATTTTGGGTAAGTGTCCGATAGACCCTTTTCACAACAGACATTTTGACTTATCAGAGCAAGAACAGCACAGGTGTAAATTATAACATTAATATTGGCTCTATTGCATTAATTGTCCCAGTAAGCCTTGTTAATGAGTGAACATCAGTGTTTTAATTTCAATTGTGCTTTTCCTACTTTGACAAGTCAAAATGTCTGTTGTGAAAAAGGTCTTTTCTTTCCCGTTCACAGGTGTTGTGACTCCATCCTCTTTTTCTACCTGGTCTCAGGCCCAGTTACGGAGCAGCTCAGCCTCCAGTCAGATTATACTCTCAGCCTCTTTTGTGTGGTTGAGTCGAAATCCACCCTGTAATGCTGCTAATAGTCTTACATAAAACATGCGTCATTATCAACACAGGAAAACTGTCTAAGTCTTCTGGTTGTTTCTTTTGAATGATGTTTCTACCTTTCTATGGTTTCATTGGTGTCAAGCCACAGCAGTTTCCCTTCAAAACGACTTTTTCTCAGTAGCGTGAAAATACTAATCAAGGGATCAGCTTCACTTAACTTTTCTTCTGTATACTCATGACTCCAGCAGAGACCATTCTTTGACAGACTGTCCAGATTGCCTGTCCGCCCCTCTCTGTACCTCAGTAACTTAAACCGGTATGACCCAACAGAGCCAATCAGAGCTTTGCATGTGGGATTAAGAATGGGGATGTCATATTTCTGAGCCATAACAATATCTACATCCATGAAAATGTTAACTGCTACTAGCAACCACTACCACAGCTTCTGTGTCGACTGAAAATGTTGTTGGTTAAGGCAAAACAAAACAAATGAACCCCCCTCTCAAGCAGAAATCAGTGAACATGAACATGATGTCAGACTGAATGAAATGAAATGAAGTGAAAGAAAATGGAAATTCAGTGTGATTATCAGGCCGGTACCTACTTCATCTGCATCTCCATGTCGCCTCAGATTGTTGTAAAATCTCCCGAACTACTGCTGAGAAGTTCTCCTGCCCTGTGAAGATTTAATATGTTCAACATTTGTATGAGAGAAGCAGTTTTATTTGGACAAAATGCCTAAAATTGGTGCTTCACTCAGATCAGCATCAGGGCTAGAGGAGAAGGGGCTTATGAAGCTCCTTCAGGTGTCCGTCCACTGATGCTTTCTAACTCCCTGCAGGGCCTTGATGTTCCTCACTTTTACCAGTGCTGCACATTCAACTTCCTCTTTCACCCTCTCCCCAGGCTTAGAGCAGCAAAGCATGACAGTTTTCCACCTCCCTTGCAAACTGTCTGTGCCTGCTGATAGTTTCAGGGAGGGAAGCTCCCAAAAACTAAAATCCCTTTGGTCCTGAGCCAAAGCAGATTTTATACATAACCATTAAAAGTGAATGATAAATCAGATTTTTTATAAAGAACTTTTTATTAGGAATATAAGAAGTTACAAGTCAAGCAGAAATTAATACAAAGTCAACTTTTCTGTTTTTTTCAGTTTCTTTTATAAAGTATATATAGTATCTCGTAACAAATTTACATCAGTGCCATGTTGCAAAGAAAATATGAAACTTAATCTCAAATATGAACAACAGGAAACAACCTCCTTTCTTCAGTTTCTCTGTGTCGTACCCTTTTCACCTCAGCGTCAAATCAATTCAATTCAATACATGACAATAATACATTAATTAAGTACATTAATACATTCAATACAGTTCAGACATTTGAAGATGTAACTTGGGTTTTGGGAGATTGTGAAAGGCATTTTTGTTGCAGGTCATACCAAACACTTCTCCCTCCTTTAAAACTTAAGAAAGGTGATTGGTTAATTTGAATAAGCGCACATGCTGTATGCTATGATTAGCCAAAGTTAAGGGGGCAAAATTACATCTATCTCACTGTGAGGACTGTCTCAAAAGTTCACAAATAAATGTGCTTCCAACTTGTGTTACAATAGTTTGTAATGATTTGACACCAGTGGAGACTAGGGATGTGCAGAGGGCCCAGCAAACTGTAGTGCAATTACATTTTAAAGACTGTTTTCAAGATGAAACAAAGCACGTGCAGTTGAATTTAACAATAACAAAATGAAGTTGTGCAAACATACAGTAAGTAGGAATTAATCTACAGTATATTCCCCCTTACAAAAGCTGATTGAGCCGAGCAGATCTTATTTTAACAAGAAAATAAAACAGTACTTATTTTCTTATCATTCGACTGCTAACTTTGAATTTAGTCAGTACAGTAGCAGATATTCATTTAGCAAACAATATAGACCCAGTGTCATGTCTCAAACAGGCTGAATATTTATGGGAGAACTTTCTCGACTTTTTGACTTCTGACAAGTGTAACTTATATCCACAGCAGGTAAATGGCTGTATTCAAATTACTGTAATCATGCCAGTGTGGGGCCGTAGTTATGTATACTGGTTAACTGCTTTGGCTTACTAAAATATCTAAATGAAGTGAAGCCGTCATCGATGCCATAGACATGTGCCTTCCCTGTTATCACAATGTAAATATTACCTACATTTACTACCATGTCTTATCAATATAACATGAGCTACTGGTCAGGCAGAGGCAGCATTAACAGCATGCTAAATGTGCTAATTAGCAGAAGGAGCACTTTTCATTATGTGCTACATGTACACATGAGAGAAACAGTATTCTAGTCTGGATTCACAAACTGTGTCATTGTGGATATAGAATTAACAATAGCTCAAAAGTTTGGGGCAAACTAACTGAAAGCAGAACTGTCACCAATTTTCAAAGATATCCTCGCCTTATGATATATTCTCACAATAAGCATACACATAACAAATGGATGGATGGCTGGAGATAAAAGAAATTATCTTCATGAAGAATACAGACTACAGGAACAAGGGAGTTTCTGTAAATGCACTGCACTGTATTGTCTGTGAATCTCAGGAGGATCTGGGCAACAACTACTGGGAGTTCTAACACAAATCCTGCCATAAAGTTATTTCCTCTTTTGGCTTGAGAAGGGAAAATGTTTCAACACAGAAAGCTCATGACTCAATCTGAGTCCACAGCTATATTTGTTACTTTGTACAATACTGAATCTCTGGCTACTTAGTGATTGAGATGAGATAAAATCAGAGGGACAGAGTTTTTACCATCATCATTAAACCCAGGATTTAAGAATGGGTAGAGTTTCTCAGTGAAGGAGCAGCCAGTAAAGGAGTAGATAAGAGCTGCAGCATCTACGTCATAAAAGGAGACCAGACCCTCCTCATAATCCACAAACACCCCCACCTTCTGAGGCTGAGACTGCAGAGAGAGATGGACGTCAGGGTTGTCAAAAGCTTTGTACTCATTTCCATATCTCAACCATATAGTCCAGTAACCATCGTCAGGACTCAGTGTGATTAGTCCTTTCCTGTTGATTGACTCTCTGGCCACTCCTAAAGTCCATTCAGTTTTCCCTTCAACCTGAACCTCAAAGTAAAATCTGCCTGAAGATACACTTTGATTTCCTAAAACACAAAGGCCAGTAGAAAATCTCTCTGGATTGTCTGGGAGATTCTTCTCCTCATCACCATGATTTACTTGTTTCCCTTCATGAGACAGGATGAGATCGGGATGTGCTGTATCAGGATCAAGAGTCACATCCACTGCATACTGCTGGACCCTCTTCAGCTCAGCCTCAAACAGCTTCTTCATCTCTTTACTGAGCGTCTCCTCCAGCTGAGTCACAGCTCTCACCACAGTCCCCTCATATGATGGATGGACGCTGACCTCTGTCCAGTCTTTGGTTGGTGGAGCAGCTTTCAGGGATGGGAAGTTTCGGAGGAGGTGGAGGTGATCTTCAGAGTGTGAGAGCTTCTCCGCCTCAGAGCTTCTCTTCATCAGCTCAGAGATTTCCTGTTCCAGCTCTTTGATGAAGTCTTCAGCCTGTTTCTCTGTCGTTCTTTGCTTCTCTTCAATCGTCTCAATGAGCTCTGCCTGGCTTCTCTCAACAGACTCCATAAGAAAATTGAAGACCCGAACACTGTCTGCTATCTCTCTGTCTGCATTTGCTTTACCTAGCTTGACTGAGTGTTTGATCTTCTGAATCATCATTTGACGCTCCTCAATCATTTGCTGAGTTTCAGCCTCTGTCTTCCCCAGCTCTGCCTTCTTTCCTTCATATTCTTCTTTCAGAGGAACAAACTCATGTGTCTTGTGGTCTAAAACAGAGCAGAGCATGCAGACACATGTCTGGTCGGTCTTACAGAACAGCTCCAGAGGTTTATCGTGCTTCATACACATCCTGCCCTCCAGGTTCTCCACAGGGTCCATCAGCTGATGTCTTTTCAGACCTGACATTGTCAGATGAGGCTCCAGGTGAGTCTCACAGTAGGAGGTCAGACACACCAGGCAGGACTTCAGGGCCTTCAGTTTGGTTCCAGTACAGATGTCACAGGGAACTTCTCCTGGTTTGGCAGCTCGTTGCTCTGAGCTGCTGCTGCTGGCCTTCTGTTCAGCCAACAGTTTGGCCTTAGCAACCATCTCAGAGATGAAAGTGTTGACCCGCAGCTTGGGTCTTGTGTAGAAAAGCTTTGCACATGTGGGACACTGACACTGGTCATTAGTATCCCAGTATTCAGTGATGCAGTTTTTGCAGAAGTTGTGTCCACATGATGTGGTGACTGGATCAGTGAACACATCCAGACAGATGGAGCAGAGAAACTGATCTTTAGATAGCAGACAGCTGGCAGCAGACATATTTACACACTGAGAGAAAAGGGGAAAGAGTGAAAAAAAAATTATTTTAATTGCAGAAAACTTGCTTATTTGTGACTGTGGTTTACATTACAGCCCGCAGAGACAGTGTTAATATTTTGTAAATGTGTGGCATAAATTATTACTCAACATAATAGAGTTTTTTAAGTTGTACATAACAGTATAAAAGAAACAACTTAATCAATGTACTGAACGACCTGAACAGGGAACAACTAGGGATGTGCAGAGATCCCAGTATTTGTATTTGTTTCTCTATTTGTTGAGGCAGCAAAATTATTTGTATCTGTATTTGTATTCGAATAAAAGTGAAAAGAGGCTTAAAAATCCTGTTTTTGTTTTTATAACGCTTTTAATTTTAGAAAATTAAAGTGTTACAATAAGTGTTCATGAATAAACTACCTTACAAAGGAGTTCCCCACATCGGGTCTTGAACTGGAGTCTCCCAGATCATAGACGACTGCGCTGACTACTGAACTAAAACTTAACTCATCACCTCATTGCAGAAAGACCTCTACCTATTTATACACCCATAACACAGAGACAGCACACCATGTAACGTGTAGGGAGGAACTTCAAAGGCAAATATTGCTTTGCTATTTTCATTTATTGCCTATTTTTTACAACCTAACTTTGTGGAAAGGAGAAGGGGAACAACAGGTTATGGAGAGTCCCTTGGGAGCACTTTGCTTGTGTCAGTAGCTCAGCTTTATCTCTGGGGAACACCCCCAACAAATCATTTTTAAAATATTTGTATGAAACAAATATTCGTATAAAACCCACTATTTGTGCTTTGCCTAATAATGTATTTGTATTCGGGCACACCTCTAGGAACAACAACATGTCTATAATTTAACCTATAAAGGATCCTAGTTAAACCATTTTTAGCATGTGTCATGTTATTAGTCTCACCATATCACCATATCCTGAAAGTTCCTAAAGATTAAAAATGTGTGTTATCCCTGGTATTTAAAAGCAGTTCGAATTTAATTTACTTACTATATCTTTACAATTCCAAATCCATTACCATTAATGTATTCTTATTTTGTAGACTTATTTTTTGTTCCCCCATTATTACATTATTGTACCTGAGACTTATCTTTTGAAGTGATTGTAAATACACCATTATTATTCTGCTATTCAATATATTAAATAAGGTTTAGTGCATTGTTTAAAAAAAATCATTCCTTTTCTTTTTTCTTGTCATGGTCCTATCAGAGTCTTGTGTGGTTTCATTGTGTTTTCTGGGTTTTGGTTGCCTGTTTGCTCTGTGTGTCCCTCCTGTGTTCCTGTACTCCTCGTTAGCCTGCTTTTCCCTCCACAGCTGCCCCTCATCAGCCTCATTAGCCCTGCCCCGATTCCATTTGTTCTCCCAGCCAATCAGCTCCCTGCATAGTCACCTGTTCCCTATACCCTTGTTACCTCTGTCTGTATTTAAGTCCAGTTTGTTTGTTTTTTTTTATCTCTATTCTGCAGAGAAGAATGAAAAAAGAGGTACAGTTACACAGTAAACATCATCAGCTGTACTCACCAGTGTTTGGGAGAGATTGCTGTGTTGTTGACAAAAACTTGATGAACGACGTCTTTTCTTCAGACAGAAACAGAAAGATTAGTCTTGACTGCAGCTGTACTGTCGCTCTGACAGACTTTCAGTTTTCATTAGACTTTTAAAGCTCTGCTCTCTTTACAGTGTTGCTCCGCCTGTTCTGTTGGGGAGGTTTGCTGGACTACTTCAGGCTTTTACATCATTATAGTGACACTGTTTAGACACAATATGAATTTCATATTTAGGGAGCAAAGCACCAAAGACATCTGGCTATTGTGACTTTTTAATTCTTTTTTTTTTCAACAGCAGCCCATAGAATGAACTTTTTTGAAACAAGAGATTGGTTCACAGAATTGATGCATATATTGGGGTCGATAGCAAAGTGATAGCAGTCTCATCATCAGTCGAAGTTCAGCTCAACTTCGTTATAGTCTGGTCAGATTTATTTGATCAGAACTTCCAGCTTTCTGTGTTTTGGCAAAACCTCATTTTGGCTTCCTTGGCTATGACTCATGAATGAATCTTGTGGCAACAACACAGAAACAGGAAGTGAGCCATTTCACAACCAAATATGTTCTCGTGATCATTAAAGACACATAATTTGATATAAATGTAAAGTATATAAAAAAAAACAATAAAAAATAGCCGCACCATAAGAATTCACTAACAGACAGAAACTGGCTGTCACTCCCAAAGTGATTTAAAGGTATTTTAATACACAGATAAACAAATCTGTTTACAAAACAATCCCAACTCACTTCCACTTAGTAGCTTTTTCCAGAGTTGTCACATGTCAACAGATCTGTCTCCATGACAACTGAGCAAATTTCATTCACTGATGAGGATGGTATGAGAGGTTAAAGACTTTTTTTGTTGGGTTTTAAATAGTGGATGTTATTGTTTGTGTTGTTTTTTTTTTCTTTAAACCTGTCAGGAATCAGAGTTCTGAACAGCAAAAATGTACTTTAATGCCAGGCAATAAAGGAGAGCAGTTACAGTGTACACAAGGTCCACCAGATGCTCTGGGGGACAAAAGCCACACCTCAGTTTTTATACCTTTTGCCTTATATAGGGAACGCCTATTGTCCAGCCTCTTCATACTAGCCAATTGTAATCTCTCTACATCACCCGTTGCAGACCCAAAGTCCCAAAAATAGGTTTTGGGTTGAGCTGGTTATGCCTGGCACAACCAGTTCTGTCCAGTTATGCTCTGTTCAAGGTCTTTCAAGGTTCAAGGTCACTTTACACCATTATTTTCAATCCTTCTTCTGGCTTTTTATTTTTTAAAAGTTTTCTTGCCATTACCCTTATTTCTCGATCCCTTCTTGAGGTTTTTTTTTTTATTTTAAAGTGAAGTTTAATATAAACACAATTATACTTTCATCCAGTGCTCTGAGTGTGATTACCTTTAACATACTCTGTACCTTTATATCAATCACAGTTTTCTGTGAGGTATACATTCAATATAATGATAATTCAACACACTTCTACTTAATGCTTATCATTTTAACAGTAATCATTTGCATTGCATTTTTTATCTTTCTCTCAGTACATCACAAGTCTTATAAAATTACACCACAGTAGCCACTACCAGCCATTCGTTAGTGAACCAGTTAGTGCAACAGTTGTGTGGAAGTTAAAGGCCTCAGACTTTTACATCAACATTTCTATTCTATATCTCTATTATTATGAGTGGCAAAATCAAAAGGAATGTAACCATGGAAAAGAAGCTGTAAACTTTTGGTTTTTGGTATTTAATTATCTCAGACTACTCAGATTTATATGTTAGTGTGATGCTGAAATATAAATATACACAGGTTTTGTCTGTCTTAAAACAACAGTCAGTAATCATTCCCCCTGTTCATACTGGCTATTAAAAGATCCCCTTCAAATGTGCTTTCAATGTAAGTGATTGGGGCCATAATCCAGTCATTCAGTGTGAAAAAAAAAAACATTTAAAAGTCTCTGTGAAGCTTATATGAGGCTTCAGCAGTCTGAGTTAGTCATATCAAGTGGATATCTGACACATTTACAGTCTTTTTAGCATCAAATTCCCTCTTTGTGTTTCCTCAGACAGTGTTTCCCTGTTGAGCTGCAGGTGGAAGAATAGTAACAAAAAGAGGAACTTTGGCACTAAAAAGACTGTAACGTTGAAAGATATCTACTTGATTTGACTCATTTGGATGATGAAACTTCATATTAGTGTCACATAAAATTTATACTTGATTTATTTACTCAAATATTACATTACAGCGAGAAAAAACTTGTTTCACTGTTCATTTGAGCTCCTGACTGTTGTTTTAAAACAGTTGTGTTGCTGTGCTGCCTCCTAGTGGTGAATAAAAATACATGATGGCAATTTTAAGTTTTCAAATCAAGTTTTCAGGCTTGCAACAATTAATATAGAGTTGTTTTACCAGCAGTAATGTTTCTCAGCATGAAATATTACATATTGCTGGCTTATTGCTTTTGTGCTCAATGTTAGGAACTATCCAGACCTCTCAGTTCATCTGGTTCAGGTCTGCTTTCTGTTCTCGGAGTCAAAACTAAACATGGACAAGCAGTGTTCAGTTTTTATGCTCCACATATCTGGAACAAACTCTCAGAAAACTGCAGGTCTGCTGCAACTCTCATTTCTTTTAAATCAAGGCTGAAGACTTTTCTGTTTGCCTTTTATTAAATCAAATTTGAGACTTTCGATGTCTTGCACTGGACTGTAACTTTTATTCTGCTGTTTTATCTATCTTTTTCTGTTTTAGCATATTTTTTATTTTCTACTTAACTCTTTTTTCAACTGTATGTAAATGTCTTTTTATATTGCCTTGTGTTTCTTTTACATTTTATCTTGATGCCTTTTCTGTTTTATGTAAAGCACTTTGAATTTGCCTTTTTGTTGAAATGTGCTATACAAATAAGAAATGCCACTGTATTTATGCAGAAAACAACTTCTAGTCAATTACTGAATATATGCGAGAGGTCATGGAGATAGTCACCTAATCAACGTAGTACTACAGACCTGCTGAGAACGGGAAAGAACACCAAAGTCAGTTTTTGTCATGGCCAATAATCCCTGTAGGATGCTAGAAGCTTTTCTCATGAAACACTTTAAATTAAGGCAAGAAATAGAAGTACAGATGTATTGAGTGAGTTTTATTGTTATACAGAATGTAAATATACAGACTATGTGCACATTTTTACTACAAAGGATCCAACAACAGATATTACAGGTTCTGAAGTTGCAGTTCCAAGTCACAAGGTTGAAAATTGCAAATGCACTTTAGATTTCAGCTGAGTTGTTTTCCATCTTTATGGCTTTAGAACAGATTGAATCAGTATTTATCAGAGAGAAAGGACATGGGCAGAAGACGCTTGATACCTACAGAGAACACGACTGTGTGACAACAAGTTAACTAAATCCAGAAGATGGTAGAAGCTGCTGTTAAACATCAAAGAAGAGAAAGATGCCATGAGGAGATTCTGCTTGTAATAGTTTGGGGTAAAACAATAGAAGAGTGGCAATGGAAGTGGAGTACTGAAACAAGGGGAAGGTTTCTATACAGCTTTAACAACAAAGTCAATTCAACTGTAAAGACCCAAACACACTAAAAGTGATTTGATGCTCCTATAGCTCAATGCAGGCATCAGATTTGAAATGCCAACAATCCAGAACCAACACAGATTTGTCCTGTTGTCTTTGTATTTGCTGCTGCATTAGTTGGATGTAATGAATGAATGAAAAGGAGAAATTAAAACGTTCTGTTTCCACAGTAAATCATCTGTTGAGTGTTTGATGGTTATGTATTTTGCTTTAGAACGTAACCGCCATGAAACAATCAGAAAATAATGTTTTATTTCTCTCACTGCTTTGTTCTCTCTACCGCCTCTCCCTCCCCTTGCTAAACCACTTGTGCTCTCAGCTTGCTTGTACTATCTTTTTCTTTCTCTTTCTCTCTCTCTCTCTCACTTTGGTCATTGGGTCCTCATTTGATGCTCCAAAATCGAAACAAGGTCGGAGTAGGGGCATCAAGGCAGTTTTGGTGTGCATTTCCGCCATTTGAAACAACAGGTGTACTTCAAAACAAGCACGTCATATTTTGACTTTGAATATTTGAGGTCAAGGAAAGAAGACAATAGAATAAGGCTAAATCATTCCAATTTAGACAGCACACTCAATATAATAGGAAAACATCCAACTGGTTTATGTGAGCACTGTCAGGTTGAAGGAGCAGGGCAAGCTTGTCTAGGGCACCGAATGGACTAAATCCAGTCCTGTACTGACAGGATTAATAAATAGGATTTAATCTCTGGTTCACACTCCGGAGCTGAAGGTGGCGGTAATGCAACTGCCGCTAAAAACCAAAAGAAGAGGAAGAAGAAGAGATTCCGCTTTTATTCGGAAGGAATCACAGTTGAAGCGGAACTTGTGTTACTTCCGGTGTTTTGGTTAGCTTGACGTTGGAGTGCAGGCAGGGGGAGGCTGCTGCTGCTGCTGGTTTCAGGGATATAAAAACATGGACAGCCAAGGAAGGAAAGTCGTGGTTTGTGACAACGGAACCGGGGTAAGTTTGAAAACAGACTATAATGTTTAAATTTCTCACCGCGTCGCTGTCGTTTCTCCGGCGGCGCAGTTTGATCAGAAGCTGGAAACAGGAAGTGACAGGGAGCTAGCTGTGCTAAAGCGCTAGCTCGGCTGGGTGGGTTGAGAGAGGAATGTGTCTGTCAGCTGGATTCATCTTATTCAGCAGCTGGATTCGTCTCATTCAGCAGCTGGATTCATCTTATTCAGCAGCTGGATTCGTCTTATTTAGCAGCTGGATTAGTCTCATCCAGCAGCTGGATTCATCTTATTCAGCAGCTGGATTCATCTCATTCAGCAGCTGGATTCATCTCATACAGCATCTGGATTCGTCTCATCCAGCTGCTGTATCCAGATGTTAGACTGGCCTCTGGTCATGTTTATCCTGCTGTGGTTTAGTCAGGAAAGTCTCTGACAAATACTTTGCTGGTTTAGTCATTAACTTTGTAGTCAGGTTCCGTGTAACACTATGACAGTTGGCTTCCTGTTCACTAATCAATAATACAAATACAGCCCTTAAAGTGGTCTCACAGCGAGTTAGTACATCTAGCTGCCAGAGTAATTCAAGTGTAAAGTTAAAACTGATTCTGAATGACGATGCTGAAGTTAGTTTCTGATTCATCGTTAAGGGAAAAGTTTTCTGTTGAAACCCACATTCAGAGTTATGAAACCTTTATTCTATTTGTGAAAACAGAAAAACAGGGGGAATTTCACTGCTTTTTCTCCATTAGTGGTAAAAAATACAACACTCAGACTTGTCAAATCTGGACTAGATTAACAAGGAGACTCATTAAAACTCATTTTCAGGTTTGTGAAACCTTTATTTTGCTTATGAAAACAGAAAAAAGGGTGATTTCAGTGCTTTTTTTCTACATCCAGACCACATTAGACCAGATCCAGATTAAAACACACTATGTGGTTGTGAGGAAAGCAACTAAATGGTTTTTTTTTAAAGTTTAGATTGTAATTTAAGATATGAACATAAATAGACATGAACACCGGCTACATTCACAGAGCCTTCACTCTCTGCTAAATATCCTCATTCTGCATAAGAAAGAAGACCAATGGCCAACTGTCAGGGAGAAGAAAACACTGAATTTATGAGAAAGAAGCCTATTAAATATGTATGATAATTAAACTTATGAAATATATATAATACAGACAGAAAATTGCATAAAATGTTCATAAAAATAGAAGGAAAACTCATCTCTGATGCAATATTCACAGGAAATAATCCACTTAAAGTTCATCCAAATTTTACATAAAATATCCTGCAGTTATTTTGTCAATATTTGGGTTCATTGTGCAGTTTATCAGTTGTTCTGCACAACAAGCAGACTAGTATAGTACAAGTATAGTGTTTTTTTTAAATCTAAATCAAGAGAAATATCAGTGAAATCACCTTTTTTTCTGCTTTCACAAAAAAAATAAAGGTTTCACAAATCTGAAACTGTGTTTTAATGAGTCTCTGGAGTCTCTTTATTAATCTAGTCCAGATTTGATGGAAATCAGTATGATGGTTTTAATCTGGACAAAGTAGTCTAGATGGGGAAAACAGTGCCCTTTTTCTGTTTTCAGAAGTAAAATAAAGGTTTTACAAATCTGAAAGTGGGTCTAAACAGAGTTAAGGCTTCTTGTTACGACGTTTAACACTTTTACACAAGTGTAAGTGGTGAAAAAACGGAGAATCAGCCGATAAATATCATTATCGACGTTTCTGTCAACTCCGAATCAGAAGCTAACTTCAGTGTCAGTACAGTCATGGCTAACGTTAGCTACGTTAGCATTCATGTCCTCAGTTTTGTTCGTTAAATATTCACAATTTGAAGCAAACAAGACACCGACTGAAAGGATAAGAGAGAGAAACAGTTAAAAAATAAAGCCTGTAATTATTATTCTCTTTATTATTGTTGTCAGTTAGCGGCCCCGCCCTCACTTCATCTTTCTCACACACGCAGAATTTACTCACACACACACTTTTACACTCATTTTAAAGTTACCGGATACGTTTATAGCAGCTAAAAATCAGTTTCTATCAGTTTATAGCAGCGATAAATGTTTTAAGGATTTCAGTGCGTCAGTGCGCAGACGCGAGACGTCTGGTTGCGGAAGTTGAAGCAGTTCTTCCATGTAAGGAAACTGTGCAGCTCTGCAGCAGCTTTCTGCGGTTTTGAATGGACATGTTATTAAACTGCCTGCACGGTTTACAGGAAGTCTGCATGCTCTCTGAAGACTCACTCGGGGACTCCTGTATCAGATTAAAACTTACAACGAATGGAAAAGTATTTATTTGAATGAATTGTTTGACAAGTTTGAAGTTTTTTTCTTTGTGCATGTTGTTTGGACTGCAGGAAATGATGAGTAGACACATATTTTCAGTTTAAATCTTTCTGATTTACTGTAAAATCAACATCATATGCAGGGGTTATGAAACAACATATAATATAGGTGTTACATACAGTTAGGCTGATGACATCACAGGCCTGAACTGTTTTTAACTGGTGAAACATCAACACTTATTAACACCAAATGTGTCAACATCATGCAAACAACTTCAAACAGAGGTTGAAGAAGTATTAAGATCCTTTACTGCAGTAAAAGTACCAATAAAGCAATGTAAAAATACTCCATTACAAGTAAAAGTCCTGCAATAAAAATCCTACTACAGTAAAAGTACATTAGTATTATGAGCTTGATGTAGTTAAAGTATTGCAGTAAAAGTAGTGGTTTGGTCCCTCTGACTGATATATTATTATATATGACATCATTAGATTATTAATAGTGAAGCATCAGTGTTAGAGCAGCATGTTACTGTTGTAGCTGCTGGAGGTGGAGCTAGTTTACACTACTTTATATACAGTTAGCTAGTTTAGTCCAGTGGTTCCCAAGCTAGGGGTCAGGCCCCTCCAAAGGGTCAGCAGATAAATCTGAGGGGTCGTGAGATGCTACTCAAATAAAGTACAAATACTTTCCACCACTTGATCGAAGAATCATTTAATTGAGATGCTGTAACATAATAAAAACATTTGTCCCAGTGGGATGAATTTTACTTTTAGTTTTCACCACGTTGTTGTAAACATTGTAATATTTGTGTTCTTGTGTTTTACCATCTTCTTCTTCTTCTTCTTCTTCTTCTTCTTCTTCTTCTTCTTCTTCTTCTTCTTCTTCCTAGTTTGTCAAGTGCGGCTATGCAGGCTCCAACTTCCCCGAACACATTTTCCCAGCGCTGGTTGGCCGGCCAATCATCCGCTCCACAGCTAAAGTTGGAAACATTGAAATCAAGGTAATGTCATCTGCCTGAGTCATTCATGTTGTGTTTATCACAGTGCAGCTGCTCTTTACTACTACTAGTACTCTTTTGGATGCATCATTGTAGTTTGTGGAAGAACATTAAAGGTTAATCAGAGATCACAGCGTGCAGACAAAACCAAAATATTCAAGTGTCCCTGAAATGATCTGATCATTAAATGATCCCTGAATGAGTATGATGGAGCTGTGGTTCTCAGCCGTGTTCATTGGAGTCTGAAGATTGTGCAAGTTTAGATTTCAAGCAAACACAGGCAGCTGGTTTCACTGGTTTACTTCTCTGTAGCCAAAATGTAGGTAATATTTAGATAAATCAGCTGCTGAAGAGAAACGCCAGATAAAAGATCTAACATCTACCTTTGACCTCTCGCAGGACCTGATGGTGGGGGACGAGGCCAGCGAGCTGCGCTCCATGCTGGAGGTGAACTACCCGATGGAGAACGGTATTGTCAGGAACTGGGACGACATGAAGCACCTGTGGGATTACACCTTCGGCCCCGAGAAACTCAACATCGACTCGCGCAACTGCAAGATCCTACTGACCGAACCGCCCATGAACCCAACCAAGAACAGAGAAAAGATCATTGAGGTACTGCAGGTGTTTCACATGCTTCTGTTCTGGTCTGAGTGGACTGAGAGTGGTGATATCAGAGGGGCAACTATCCCTGCATAACATACTGCAGAAACCCAAAACTATACATCTATGTTGTGTCTTCTTCTTCCTGTTCATTAACTGCTACTTTTCCTTTCGTCTCCTGCCAGGTGATGTTTGAAACGTACCAGTTCTCTGGAGTTTATATCGCCATCCAGGCCGTCCTCACTCTCTACGCTCAAGGTACGTTTGCCTCCATGACTCTGATAATCACAGCTAAACTGAAAAAAAGTTATTGTTTTTGCTCTGTAGGCAAAAAATTTAATGAACTTACAGTGCAGGACAGAAAGGACGGCTTTCCACACAACATACTAATAACACTTTCATATAAATAAAACATGGTAATATACACAAAATATAAAAGATATGCAAAAAAACTAAATAGTGTACACCTTCAAGTGCCAATTCATACATTAGCTTTCCCTGAAACCTCTTATTTTCTGAGCTTCCTCAAAAAATATAACTTTTGATAAACCAATTATAAGATTTTGTAAACATTGTTTGCAGTTGTGTTGCTAGGTGGTTGTTTGTTTATACGGCTGCAACTAATGATTATTTTCTTGATTCATTGATTAGTTGTTTTGTCTATAACATGTTGATCACTGTTGAAGACGACATCCTCAAATGTCTTGTTTTGTCCACAAGCCGAAGATATTCAGTTTACTGTCATAGAAGACTAAAAAAACCAGAAAATATTTGTATAATATTTGGATTTTTGACTCATTGACTAACCGTTGCACCGAGTGACTCGTCCACTTCTCTGTTCTAGGACTGCTGACTGGAGTGGTGGTCGACTCCGGCGACGGCGTCACCCACATCTGTCCGGTGTACGAAGGTTTCTCCCTGCCGCACCTGACCCGACGCCTCGACATCGCAGGAAGGGACATCACACGCTACCTCATCAAGGTACCAGCGACTTCACGTCGCCCTCACTGCTACGCTTCGTCTGGCGTTTGGTGCCAATGTGGGAAATATTTTAAATGGTGGAATTTGACGCACTATGTGACCAAATGTATGTGTGTATATATTTAGGGTTGAGCATTTTTTTGCCATAATTAGATAGTTTTGAAAGAAAAGAAAAAGAGGAAACATGCAGCAAAGCTCTCAGTTGGAATTTAACCACAGACGTTGCGGTTGTGTGATATGAGTAACCCTAACCCTAGACCAGAAGGCTAGCAGGGCGCCCTGATGTTTGTGTTTCTATTACTTAATAATAACCACAAAACCCCCATCTTGAGTCCAAATTAAGAGACTTGCTTTCTGTCCGTCAGCTGCTGCTGCTGCGAGGCTACGCCTTCAACCACTCGGCTGACTTCGAGACGGTGAGGATGATGAAGGAGAAGCTTTGCTACGTCGGTTACAACATTGAGCAGGAGCAGAAGCTGGCGCTGGAGACGACGGTGCTGGTGGAGTCGTACACGGTCAGTCGTGGTCATCAACTCTGTTCCTGTTTAGTAATGTTCTTCGTTAGTCCTGAAGGCAGGAATATTCGCTAAATGTTTTGTTTTTTTCGTGTCCTCAGCTTCCGGACGGCAGAGTGATCAAGGTTGGAGGAGAGAGGTTCGAAGCCCCCGAGGCTCTGTTTCAACCTCACCTCATCAATGTGGAGGGGGTGGGCGTGGCCGAGCTGCTCTTCAACACCATCCAGGCCGCAGATATCGACACCAGGTGAGCAGTCAGGAGCCGCTGGGCCGCTGTTGTCAATGGAAACGCTCAATATGATTTATAAACCTCTGAACAGAGATCACAAACCGACTTCATCATCCAATAAGACAAAACTAAATGAGAAATTCATCACCTGAAAAAAGTGATACACAAATTATGTTTGAGGGACATGGACAAAATATAAAAAATATTACAAAATTAAATATTTTTGACCAAATACCTTTATTGATATTGCAACGATATTGTAGTGATGATCATTTGTGCTTTCACAAAATATTTACATGATGAGATTTTTGATAAATAATCATCAGTAATGTGGATATAATGACTAAAGTGGGTAAACAGCTGGAACAGTCTGGTCAGTTCAGAAAATTACATTAATTTATTGTAATGGAGCCTTTAAAACCAGGAAAACACAACACTTATGAAATATCACGATATATATAGTCTAGTATCGATATAATATCAGCCCAGCTCTAATCACAAATACACACAATATACAATATACAAGACAACCTGGAAAAAACATTATTCTAAAACTTTAGCCTACTTGAGACTCTTTGTTTGAGGTGGAAAAAACCTTTTTAATGAAGTTACATTAAAAGTTAAAAAAAATTCATTTTTTTATGAGTGACATAAAGGTTCTCGGGCTGCAACAACACATTTCTGGATTCAAACTGCTGGAATTTAACATTTAGAGATCACACATGCAGGTCTTTAAAAGTCTTAAAAAGCACCAAATTCAGTTCCTTTAAAAAAAGGAATAAAAGAATCATAACATAAATGAAAATTAATTGTAGGCTTTATTATCCCTCCTCGTTTTCCATCCTTTCTTGACAGGTGTGACTATAAAAAGGTTCAATTGCATATTATGTGGTATTAAAAAAAAAAGTCTTAAATTGTATTTGGTGAAAGCAGCAGAAACCTGCATATACATTAATATCTTAATCCTGTTAAATTCCAACAGTCCTGTATGCACATGTTTACATTCTTGTTGCCCTTAAAACTCTTAAATGCACTCAAACAAACAACATTAAATGGGGAACACTGGGAATTAAAACCTGAACAACTTTGAAAAAAGATGATCATGATGATGCATATTTGGAATCCAGGTTAAAGCTTCCCGCCGCCAGGCCGAGTGGTATTGAAGAGTGATGTAATAAAAATGGAAACCATTCATCGTATGTTGTTTTTCTGATCAGAGCTGAGTTCTACAAGCACATCGTCCTGTCTGGAGGCTCCACCATGTATCCCGGCCTGCCGTCCCGGCTGGAGCGCGAGCTGAAGCAACTTTACCTGGAGCGAGTGCTGAAGGGAGACGTGGACAAGCTATCAGTGAGTACAGATATCTAAATATTATCAAGTTATAGAATGAATCACTGAAGTGGAAGAAAACAGTGGAGAAACGTTTATTACATTTAATATTAATTTGATTATTTTAAATGTGATTTTGTCATATTGTGATAAATCTGTCAAACCATACCTCCCATCCCTAAATGCCTAAAGCTAAACCCTCTGATGTAAACATTAATGAATTCCTTTAAAACAGTTTTCAGGGTTTCTCTGGTGAGAATCTTTTCATAATTTCATACCATACAGCATATATACTCAATAGGTGGACTCTGGTCATAAATAAATAAAATTTAATCTGGAACGGGAACAGAATTGAACTGCTTGTCATCATTCAGCCGCCTGTTAGTCGCCACAGTTAAACAGGTTGTTGTCAATACAAACAAAGAAAGGTTGAAAGTGGAAAAACATGCATTTAAGCATGACTGGACGGAGAAATACACATGAATTCTTCCTGAGGGAAGTGTGAGACCTTTGTGTTTGATTTACAGTGAAACAGTGGCTTTAATGAGAGTAAAACGCCACAACGACGCCAAACAAAACTGATCCAGCTGAAGTCGTGATATCAAGAACTCCAGCAGAATAATTGTAAAAACATTTTCACAAGTCTCGACTGCTGAAATACTTGGTTACGCAAGTAGGAGATGGTCTATACTGAAATATAATCTAATGAACCCTTACTGGACCTTTGATGCAGTGGAAATGTATTGTGGACCTCTGAGACTGTATTTGACTAACCAACGCTGCCACATACTATACAAATACTGTGTGTGTAACGTTGTTCACACTAGTAACCAACTGTCATGTGAGGAGATTATTTTGCTCGAAAATTATGGATTTACATGTCAGACTAAGCCTTGGGCTCCTTTTTAAGCTTTAATGCATTAGTTAACTAATAGTGTAATAAAATGTAAATGTCATCATAATTGACTATGTTTTGTAAATAACTATGCAGCTTCTCTATAGATACATCTGTGATTTTCAGCTTATTTTAGATGTAAACTCCATCAGGCTTTCTTGTTCTCTGGTGCAGTAAATGTTTTCGCCACCAGAGGGCCCTGAAGCCACAGTGTAGTTGTCAGACACGCCGTCATTGTCATGGTCCATGATGACAAGGTGAAAATATAACATCTAATTGTTCCTGAGAGGAAGTACGCTCTGCTGCTCCTGCAGCCGCTCTGGGAAATCCACCAACCTGTAATTAAAAGACAATCTACTTCAGTCTATTTTAAGGGACCTCACTGGGTGGCGCGGGCTTTCAACACATTATTATCTCCGTTAACACTCTCTACTCTCTTTCTGCTTCATCTCCACCGCAGAAATTCAAGATCAGGATAGAGGACCCCCCTCGGCGTAAACACATGGTGTTCCTGGGCGGCGCCGTGCTTGCCGACATCATGAAGGACAAGGACAACTTCTGGATGACGCGGGAGGAGTACCAGGAGAAAGGAACAAGAGTGCTGGAGAAGCTGGGCGTCACCGTCAGATAAAACACACACACACAAAGAAACACTTCCCAGTCCTCCCCAATGTACCTCCATCTACTCCATCACCTGACATCCATTGCGTCGCTCACCTTGATGTGTCTGGACGGACACACTGTGTCTTTGATTCACACACATTTTGAAAAGAAAAGAGGGAGGGAGAGAAGGAGGGAGGGTGGGAAGGGAAAAGAGGGATGAAGGATGTGGAGTTTGGGGTAAGAAGTCTCCTGTGAAGGCAGGAAATTACTAGAGAGCTCTTAAATATTTGCCCACAACAGAAAAGAGAATTATGTTCTGAGATGAATGAGGTAAAGCTGTAAAATACAGCATTTAAAGGAATAGTTTGACATTTTGGCAAACGCTTGTTTGCTTTCTTGCTAAGAGTTAGCTGAGAGGATTGATCCCACTCTTTCCATTAAATATGAAGCTGGAGCCAGATGACGGTTAGCTTAGCTTAGCCTATAGACTGGAAACAGGGGGAAACAGCTAGCTTGGTTCTGTCCAAAGGTTACAAAAATCTGCCTACCAGCTCCTCAAAAGCTCACCGAAAAACTTCTATATCTGATTTGTTTAATTTGTACAAAAACTGGGGTTATGTGAGGATTTGTTGCCTCGCAGCAGTGACTTCCTGCAGGATTTATGGTACCATGAGGTTGCCAGACAACCAGCAGAGACTCCAAGAAGTCATTGCTGCCGGCCAAGAAATAGTCGCCACATAAACGCCCCTGAAAACCACAAATTCTCGTTTTTACACTTCGATTTTTGTATGCATTAAACAAACAAGATATAACATGTTAATTAAAGATCTTTAGAGGTGCTGCTAGTCTGATTTTGTTATCTTTGGACAGAGCCATGCTAGCTGTTTCCCACTATTTCCAGTCTTTATGCTAAGCTAAGCTAACTGGCTCTAGCTTCAGATATGAGAGTGGTATCAATATTCTCATCAAACTCTTCATCTTCATCTACTCTTCTTGCAAGAAAGTAAACAAGTGTATTTTTAGTTTCTGTATAAATAAAGCTTAAATAAGTAAATACATTCCCCAAAGGGTCAAACTATTCCTTTCAAGATGGAAAAAAAATATCTGTGGCATTAAAAATGGTGGAGTGTTCAAACTTAAAATGTCCTTTAAGAGACAAGTTTACTTTGTCTGAGCGACTCCTCATGAAGCCGGATTGAGCTCCGGTCCGTTTTCAAGATGAAGACGACGGCAACGATTATTATTAGTGATGCATTTGAGTTCGGCTCCAAAACGAGACCTTCGCCATGTGAAAAATGTGTCACCTGCTCTGAATAGAATAATACAGAATAATACTCGCAGCGTGGAGCATTAAAGAGATTAGATATCTGAAAAAAAATAGATCATTACATACTGTGTCTTTTTAAAATACTGATCATCAAATAACATTGTGCCCTCGCCCCCAAATGTCCTTAAACCCTTCATTGGCTCACTGTACTGAAGGTGCAGGAGGGTCAGGCAGATATTTTTAACCTGTTGGGACTTTTGCTCGAGCTGGGACGTTCATATCTTCCACAAGAGGCTGGAATGATTGAGAAAAACTTGAAGGAAACTCCTAAATTCCTCAGTCTTTTTTTTTTGTTGTCTTAGCTTCTTCTTGGATTTGTGGTTTGATTTGTGGTGGTGAGCAGGGTTTTGGATTTGAAAACAAGCCAGTTGGAGCTTTCAGTGGGTTTGATTTTGGGTGTTTCTGTATCCCGCTCACAACCTGCAAATCATCCACCGCAGATCAAATGAACAAGAGAACGGTTTTGATATCTCAGCGATTTTACAAAGCGTCAAGTCATTCCTTAATGCTGATCAAGGACGTCTACTACGTACCAAAGTCCTGCATCGCTGCTTCCCTGAACTCGGACATTTGAGTGACTCATTAAGTCTTTATTGGAGGAATACGTTAAAAGTACAAACTCACCAGATGGAAGGCTTTTTAGTGACCAACAGTATAAGGAGGGAGAAAACCAACGATGAGTGCAAACTAACAAAAACTTTATTTATATATCACTTTTCTTAACAAAGAGACAGAATGCTTTACAGAAAAAGAGTAAAGAATTAACAAACGGCACATAAAAACACAGCAACATATTAAATATCCATAAACACTCTCCAATAAAAGAAGAGATCTTCTAATTCTGACTATGAAAGGTTTCTTCCATTACAGCCAATACATACCATGTAAAATCAAATATTTTGCAGCATTACCGGAAACTAAAGAAAGGAATTTACTGTTTTATTTATCAGTATTACTGCAATAAAGGTTCTGGCCACCAGTGGCAGCACTGAGCACATGTCAGTGAGTCTTTTCCTTTCAGTAAACAAGGCTCCTCTCTTTACTCAGGAGGACGAAGGGATTTAATGCATCAAATGGGACGGCATCGCTCTGACGTAATTTTATGTAGAAATAATTGAGTAACAGTTTAAAAGAAAAGCACCTCCCGCCTGATGACTGACTGTCACAGAATATTTCAAACATTACAGTAAAGCTGTCTCCACAACAGCCTGGATGTTCCCTTTATTTTCCCGTCAGATCAGCCCAACAATCAATAAAGACATTCCAATTGAAGGGGTGTCGCCGTCCGGTAAAAAACTTCAGTGTAGGATACACCTGTGGTCACTCGCTCACATTTAAGGGACTGAATCATCCTCGATAACGGCTGATCTCACAGGCCGGAGGACGGAGGAAGCATGATTAGCAGAATAGAAAGCACCTGCACCATTTTTTTTTTCTTGTATCAATTGTAGTAGGAGAAACCTTTCTTGGTCAGAGTAAATTGTGTTAATATTGCATATAGATTTCCTACCATCTGATAAGTCTGTATTCCTGTAACTGATGTTCTGAGTCACTCAATGACGGAAATGTTCTGGGAGGTGTAGTATGATGTTCCTGGTTCAGGGTTAGTCATTCCTCTTTTCACCATTTGCACCATGCTTTCAATTCCAGCTTCTTCTTTTTTTCACTTTTTGTTTCTTTTCTTTCTTTGTTTATGATTATTGCTTTTGTGCTTTTTGTTTCAGATGAGACCAGGCTTTGCCTTTATTATTTGTCTGATTGTACAGCTGATTTCTGACCTGCGTCACTGCCTGAGTTCACCGAGGGTCACTGTGGTCTCAGTGACTCTTTCTGCCCTTAACAGCTGATCTGGGTTCAGTCATGGCTAATCAATCAGTTTTAAACTGTTTTAGAACAGATTCTTGGCTGGTCCTGGATCAGATATTAGGGGCAAAATGAAGCATATCCTGTTTTCAGAGGAAATCACCAGTAAGGAAATAATCCATATGTTGGTCTAGAAGGAGAAAGGAGGAGCGGACAGTCAGTGTTGGCTGTTGAGGTTTAGTGATGCAAACATTTCTTGAACCATAAATGATCTCATTGGTTGAGATGAAGCTCAGTAAATCGAGCAAATAATCTTTTTTTTTTTTTTTTGCAATGTGACCTGACAGTGAATCTTGAAAGGCAAGAAGACGAGAAAGCTAACATTATGTACTTAAGCAGCTCACCATACCAAGCTAATAGCTAACTAGTTAGTTTATCCCTGGTGGTTGGATGTATGTTTAGATGGGTTCTGATCCATTTAGATGGTTGCTAAAGTTGTTAAAGTAGTTTTGTCTACCAACCTTGGAAAAAAAGATACCACCAGCCAATAGGGTGCTAGTAACGCTCTTCTTTGCCATCAAACTGTAGGAGAGAAGCAAACAGATCCACTGCTTCCAGTTTACCTAGTGTAACATAAGGGGTTACTTATAAACGTTAGACTCAGCACTACAGTACCAATGAGCCTTAGCAGCTATTTCTACATAGAAGATACAAACTACAGCTGTTTGGGTCATTTTATTGCTGTAATCAAGACCAAAGACTCTTTAACCAGTGACATCATTCTGGGATGTTTGTGCATCTAAATCTTGAAAGGATGATGCTGGCGATGTTTTTCTTATTGTCAACAAATCTCATGTTCAGAGCCAAACCAGCAATTAACTGATCTACTAACAAGTGTTGTGTGTGTGTGTGTGTGTGTGTGTATGCAAAGCCTGATATATCTTATTCCTCTGCTCCGTAGACCTCCTTTGTTGTCTAAAAACTGTTAAGAACACGTTAGTGAGTCACATCGCTGCACTGGGTGACATGTTCCCTCATCATGAAGAGTTTGGTCACGTTAGTTAGACTAATAACAGTGATCAGGTTTTCAGTCTCCAGAGAGTAGTTCTGTGTAAGGCAGACGCCACTGAGCATGTGCAGGAACGTGGTTCTGTTCATAGCTTCACTAGCTTGTTTTGCTACATGTCACAACCTCTTGACTTTGTACTGAAGTTCTTTGAGAAATTTATGAAGTAGTACAAAGTCAAGAGGTTGTGATATGTAGCACAACAAGCTAGCAAAGCTATACACAGAACTACTCTCCGGAGACTGAAAACATGAACGCTGTTATTCATTTTTGGAGCCATTTCTAAAAAGACCAACGTGACCAAACTCTTTATAATGAAGGAAATTTCCCCCAGTGCAGCGATGTGGCTCACTGGTGTGTTTTTAATAGTTTAGGAGGTTTACGGCTCAGAGGAATAAGATATATCAGGCTTTGGATACACACACACACAATACTTGTTAGTAGATCAGTTCATTGTTGATTGGGCTCTGCACACGAGATTTGAGATACATGAGATTTGTTGACAATAAGAAAAATAAAGAAAACCACCAGAATTATCCTTTATCCTGCACACTTTGAGGATATTTGGAGCTTTTAACCATAGAGAGTTTTTTTCCATTTGAGTTTGAATTCCACTCATCATCACTCTCATGGTTTTCTTCCTCCTCATGACCAAACTTTCCTCTCCTCCTCCTCCTCCGCTTCTCAGTCTTGGCTATACTGAAGATGAATATGTGGGTTTGGGGTTACAGACGAAGGGGATTTGTGTCGGTTACTGAAATAATATTTGTAATATTAATGAGAATCTGGTGTCAGGAAATGGAGACCACGTAAAAGCTGGTATTTGTGGTTTCCATCTTGGTTCTTATGTGTATATTGGAGGCACTTGACACACACACATATGAATATAAATGTATAATTTCCTTTTGACAACACAGTCATTAAGTGCCAAGTACAGTTATTCTAGCTGGATCTTATTTTTGGTCGTCCTTTTTATGTTTTGTTTATAGCACAACTGCCAACCGCTGATTTAAATAAAGCAAAGTGATTTATAGATTGCTGTGTCTTCATGTCTGTTGTCTTAAATAGTGCTGACACCGTCTTCTGCTGCGGACAGATAGATTTACAAAGACGCAGCTCGTCTCTTTTGATGTGGTTTAAGGATTTCCGGTGACGATAAAGGACACTGATGATGTGTCTCATTATGGAGGATGAAACCTGCTGCTTTAGAGGGTCACTGTTGCGCAACCAAACTCTCAACATCGGCTGCTTCTGATGTTGGGTAATTTGCGAGGAGCTTATTTAGAAATTCCTACACACTGGGCTCTCCATGGTAACCACATTTAAACACCACATCGCCTCCATGCCTTCAGGACGATGCCTTTGCATCCTGAGTTGTAGCTCAGCCATTGTTTTTAAGGGATAACTCTTACTATCAACAAAAACACATGAAAAAATCCAACTAACCACTCCAAAACCTGATATATATTATTTTTCTGTGCCAAAGAGCTCCATTGTTGTCCAAAACTATTAAAAAACAGTGTTGGAAGTATTCAGATCATTTACTTAAAGGTGCAGTGTGTAGAATTTAGTGGCATCTAACGGAACGGACTTAGCAGAAATGGAATATAATATTCATAAGTATGTTTTAATTAGCATATAATAACCTGAAACAAAGAATTTTTGTGTTTTTGTTACTTTACAATGAGCCCTTTATATCTACATAGGAAGCAGGTCCTCTTCCATGGAGCCTGCCATGTTGCACCGCCATGTTTCTACAGTAGCCCAGAACAGACAAACCAAACACTGGCCACCGTAGGTTCTCCTACACGCTTGGAAGGGGGGGGGAGGGGTATTTAGTTGGTTGAAATCGGTAACCTCACAGCTATATGCCACTAAATCCTGAACACTGGTCCTTTAAGTAAAAGTATCAAAACAGCAATGTAAAAATACTCCATTACAAGTAAAAGTCCTGCATGAAAAATCCTATTACAGTAAAAATACATAAGTATTATGAGCTTGATGTAGTTAAAGTATTGCAGTAAAAGTACATAAGTATTATGAGCTTGATGTAGTTAAAGTATTGCAGTAAAAGTACATAAGTATTATGAGCTTGATGTAGTTAAAGTATTGCAGTAAAAGTACATAAGTATTATGAGCTTGATGTAGTTAAAGTATTGCAGTAAAAGTAGTGGTTTGGTCCCTCTGACTGATATATTATTATATATGACATCATTAGATTATTAATAGTGAAGCATCAGTGTTAGAGCAGCATGTTACTGTTGTAGCTGCTGGAGGTGGAGCTAGTTTACACTACTTTATATACAGTTAGCTAGTTTAGTCCAGTGGTTCCCAACCTAGGGGTCAGGGCCCTCCAAAGGGTCAGCAGATAAATCTGAGGGGTCGTGAGATGATTAATTATGATTTATTTTATTTTACAGGTTGCTTAGTTTCTAATTTCCAGGAAATGTTCTCCTTAATTTCCTAAAAGTAGCTGCTATCTAACTGTCCATTCTTTTTTTCTTATTTTGAAAGGGTTATGTCATTTGGTAGGATATGAGAAACAGAGTTGTCATACAGTTAAAGAATTGTTAATCAAATTTATTAAGATGTTTTTGCAAATTAAAAACTACTTTATGTTTGAACCCAAATGTAATGACCAACTCAATCAGTTTAACACTTTGTTTTTCATTTTTTCTTATAATTTGAACCAAATTGCACCACCCACCTTTCTAAAATACGTCCTAAAAATGAACCGTTAAATACCTGCAAATTATTCAAAACATTTCCAGGAAATAAATATGAAATTAATGGAACTGCAAAGTAGAGCGTAACCAATGTTTTCCAAATCATTTACCACGTATGAACCCAAATATAATGAGTGGGTACTTCCCAACTAAACCAACTGTTTTCCCAGTTTTCTTATAATTTGTACCAAATTACACCTTTTCTGGAAAGTGTCCTTTGAAATGAACTGTTAGAAACCTGCAAATTACTCCAGGAAATAAATTATTTCCAGGAAATTGGTGTAACATTAGAGGACGTGTACAATAAAGTTATTTTATGTGTTAGACAACGTTGGTTATTGATAAGAAACAGCAGATTAAGCATCAACACGGCGAGATTAGATCAGATTAAACATCACAAACTTTAATGAGAATCTGGTAGCTGATGAGATATCTTATAGTGTTGAATAGATGGACAGTCAGGTCTGATCAGATCAGCGCTTGTGTTAATTTGGAGCTGCAGAAAACAACACACACACACAGAGCTGCAGCAGGATGGGAGGGGTGGGTGGTGTTGGTGGTGGTGGGTCGGAGGGGGGGTTGGTGGTCTATCGCAGTCACATTTGTTTCAGATTTCATCCGAGTAAACAAAGCGAAGCAGGCAGACTCGCTGGGGCCTCGGTAAATCAGGCCCAGACGGGCGTCCCGACTCGATGCTGGATCCCTCAAACTCTGCTCTGCTGGACACACACACACACACACACACACACACACACACACACACACACAGCCCTTGTTTATGGTTGATGAGTTGTTTTTATTGTTTCTTGAGTTGCACATCTTCAACTCAACAACAACATTAAATTGCTGCCACTTTAGTTAAAGCAGGAACACACAGAGTCATGTCGTTGCATTTAGACACTGGATGAAGGAGGAACGGTGTGTGTGTGTGTGTGTGTGTGTGTGTGTGTGTGTGTGTGTGTGTTAGTTGGTAGGTAGATAACCTGGTTCATCATTTTAGGAAATTCACTTTCTTGCAGAGAGTTAGATAACAAGATCTCTCTCATGTTTGAATGTTACATATGAAGCTACACCCAGCAGCTGGTTAAGTTAGCTTAGCTTAGCATAAAGACTGGAAACAGGGGGAAACTGCTAGCCTGGCTCTGTCCAAAGGTAACAAAAGCCACCTACCACCAACTTTAAAGCTCACCAATTAACATGTTATATCTCATTTGTTTAATCTGTACAAAAAGTGAAGTGTAAACGCTGAATCATAAAACTTCTTGGTAAAACAACTAAGTATAATGGGCCAAATTTCAAGTCAAATTTTAAGTCATTCTGCAAATAACATTAGAGATATTATATCCTGTTATGATGTCAGATGTTAAACATGATGCTATGTAATGTTTTTTTCTACCTTGCTGACAAGCTGACGTTGGCTCGTCACACATGCCCATGAAGGGCTGTCCATTCTGTAGCCTTGGTTGCTAAGGTGGTTACTGAGGTGGTTGCTAAGGTGTTTCCATGTATCGCTCATGTTGTCCACTCATATTTCAGATCTGATTTAGCTGATTTAGGAGAAAAAGAGGAGAAATCCTGCTACTACAGTTTGTTTACGTAGCCTCCAGAGCCGGAAGAAGCTTCCCTGAAGCTGACCAATCAGAACAGAGTGGGCTCATCAGGAGGCGGGGCCTTAAAGAGACAGGAGCTAAATCGGCCTGTTTCAGACAGAGGCTGAACTGAGGGGCTGCATAAAGGACCAGTAGAAGATGAATAAGGCATTTTTAATCATGCAAAGATATTCCAGTAGAATATAAATATAGACCTGGAAATGTGCAGAATATGTCACCTTTAAAGTGGACAGTTTGGGTGGTAAATTGAACTATTTCTATATCTATGAAAATACGACTCGATTGTCGGATCATTGAAGGCATTCAGACTTTGCAGCATGAAAACCTGCTGCTGTTTGACATCAGGTCTCTCTGTTTGTGACTCAGGGCTACCAGATATTTAGATAATAAACAAACAAGAAGCTGTTGCAGATATTTGCAGTTCCGCTCCCCACCCAACACACACACACACACATACACACACACACACATACAGGAGACCTCCGTTTGTCCAAAGGCATTGTGGGAAACAGCCTCTCCCTCCCTCTGGCTGTCACAGGATACAGTCTCTCTCTCTTTCTGTTGTCATACGAACACAATAACATCCTGATTTGTGTCCTGCGGTGTTCCCAGCACTCAGGAAACTGTGCACAAACAGTGAACTGGCCCCGGAGCCCCAAGGCTAGCAGGGGCCCGGCCCGCAGCCAGGAGCCCAGATACAGCCAAGAGCTAACACTCAGAGAGAAACCCTTGAAATTTGTGTTATTTGAATGTAAATCAGCAGCTGGTCATGTTGTTAATAAAGGTCGTGTCCTTATGTTGATAGAAAGCACAGAATTTCAGCAGCAAAAGATCAGCTTTTATGATTGTATTGTGTGGCTTGTGGTGTTTGTAGATGATTTACATGAAAAGGATGTTAATATTTGTCATTTTATCATATTTTTAACATTATGTATGATCTTATTTTTTCTGTTTATTCTTTAATGTCTCAAAAACAAACCTCATTTCCCGCTGATAGTTTAATAATCATCCTGTTTTCACACACATTTCTATCAGTTTTATTTTTATTTACAGTTTTTGCCATAGTTTTCCATCTTGTTAATAACCCAAAATTAAAAAACCCCAGTGATGTTTAAGCATCCATGAAATCTTCGTAGAGCTAAATCTACAATCTCTTCTATGATTTGTGTCGGTTTAATCGTTATGTCATAATGTTGATATGATCCTTTTTATATTGTTAAGTCTCATCAGTGTGAGATCCACAACATATTCCAGCAGTTATTTCCTGATCATGAATCGTATTTCATGTCTTAAGCAGGATTTCAAAACCATCCCAAATTACTCAAACAGAAAAACTGGTGACACCTGTTCGGTACAATATTTTTCTAATGGAAAGTACATAAAAAACAATTGACAGTACAACGTAATAATGCACTCTATGAGTTTGTTAACGTATTTTCAAAATGCAAAATTTGCTATTGCAACCCCAAAATGATTTGCTAATCCCAATTTTTTTCAGCACCCTTATATCCTCATAATTTGGTATAGCTTTCACATTTTTTTTTTACAATTCCAAAATTTGTAATGGCACATTATAATAAGGCACAGTGACCCTAAAATTTCTTGTTAAAATCAAAAAAATGGGTAAAGTAACCGCCAAATTTCAAAAATGTGGTATGATGATACAAACATGTTATAAAGATTTGTTAAAGTCAGTTAAATCTGTCAGAATCCCAAAACATGTTTCCCCAAATCCCATTTTTTCTATAGTGTTACCATCATTCCCCCCAAAAGTGATATAGCATCCCCAAAATTAGCTATTTCTATAATCCTAGACATTCGTTATGATGGTAAAATTTGTTACAGTAACCCCAAAATTTGAAACTGTGCTATGGTGATTAATCAGTAACAAATTTGTCCTCAAATTCCCTAATTTGTTATAGTGGCACCAAATCTGTATACAAATGTAACGCCCACATTTATTCATTTATTCAGGAGGATTAACATCCTCAATATTTTTTTATCTGTAAGATTGTTAAAGTTCCTCTACACTGTACATGTTTGTATTATGACCCCAAAATTTTTTATAATCCAAAAACTGTTTATAGTGCCTCTAAATCCCCATATTTGTTATACCATGTTTTACAATCCCAAAGTTTGTTATAATACCAAAATTGTGTATAACAACCACAAAGTCTGTAAAATTTAAGAATCAAAAAATTTCGTGTAGTGCTTCTAAATCCCCAAATCTTGTATACGAAATGTATTTGTTAATTTATTATGCTGCCCTAAAAATTTGGATTACAACTCCAGAAATTATTTTATAATCCCCAAATGTATTATTGTGCCATAAAATTCCACAAATTGGTGTAAAGGCCACAACTTTTTTTGTTTTATTTTTTATTTTTATAATCTGCAGATTTCTTGAAGTGCCTCTTAATCTCCAAATTTGGTACACCATTTTTTTACAATCCTGAACTTTATTATAGTGCCCTAAAATCCCCAAATGTGTTATTTTTTTTGATCGCAAAGTTGTTGTAGTGCCCTAAAATCCTTAGATGTTGTATGATGACCCCGAAATGTTTTTTTTTTTACAATCCTAAAGATAGTCATAATGTCCCTAAATCCCCCGTATTTAGTATTACAACAACAAAATCAGTTTGTTTTTTTTATAATTCCAACATATCTTGTAGTGCCTCTTAATCCCCAAATTTTGTTACAGTGTTCAGTATAACGGCCCCAGAATGTTTGAGTAACATTGCTTATGAACTTGATGACATATTGTTCATGTAAACTGTAAATTGTCAGATGTCTTGAAGTGCCGTTCTGTCTCCTAGAAAGTTGCATTCCCAATTATGTTGCTTTGGCAAACATAATTATTGCCTGGATTATGTTCACAGGTAACGTTTTTTAATGAATGAAGCTACATTTATACAGTATATCGCTCTGAAGTCACAGAGATGAAGGTCAGGGTGGATGGAGGGCGTACAAGACGCAGGACTCTGATACCAGAGAGCGAGGTTCACATCCTAAATCCTGTGTGTTCAGGCAACAAAAGCACTTTGGTTAAGGTTAACCAGCTCATATGTTCAGTATCAACATTCTTTCCAATTTGCCAAATATATTAATTAACAACAAAAGCCACCATTACATTTCTAGCAAAACATATTTACTGTTGCAATTTAGTACAACAAAATTTCTAGAAGACAGCACTGCGTCCAGCCTCTGCGATGTCTTATGGTTCGCCAGCTTTTTTGAACTTTTAGAGGTCAGCTGTTGGTTGAACATGGAGTCTGAGAGGAAGGTAATAACAGCAAGCTTGTTCAGCTGAAATATTAAAATGTTTCTTCTAAGTGTCTGAATTTCTTACGGTTTTCTCCCTGTATGATTGTTATATGTCAATATAAAATGTCAGCTATTGAAGCCCTCATTCTTTGGGACTGAAACCAAAACCCGATAACTTATATTTTATTTTTGTTTAAGATCACTGAAACATGTTTATCTATCAAACTCAACTGGAGCTGCTATGAATATCTGGACCAGACGGTCTTTGCTTAGGTTTATCCTTATAATCAATCAATATACTGCATGGAGTCAGGAATACAAAGAACAGGTGTTGATGTTTGAGGATTTTTGTTTAAAGTCATTGTATGATTGTCTCAAAAACACGCATACACACATACACACAGTGTAAATGCTATTATCCAAGCCATGTTTCCTTTAGTTTGCAGATGATGTATTGGTATTTATACATGTCTCATTGTCTCTTTTTCTTTTAGAAGAGATTTACGTCCATCATATTAGAAACAATAAAAAAATAGAACTGAAAATGTACATCATACACTTGATACATATACATATATATATATTCTGTTTTTTACATTGGTAAAAATGTGAATTATATATAAAAAGACAAACCAATGAATTCAACTTTTTCTTTTTTTTTCTTTTACACAGTTATTATTTTCTGAAATATACATCAGGACATAAATGAGAAGGAGGCTTCAGGCACTTTCCTTTAATAGCTGAAGTGAGCGCAGGTCAAAGACACTGCGACCAACAGACTGCAAACTGCTTTTGGTTCACGTTCCTCGCCACAGATAGAAAAATAAACGTGGGAATCTTCTCTACGACGAATGGCAGCGGCATCATGAAGCTTGATTGACGGGAAACACAGCAGAAAGAAGAGAGAGAGAGTTGAGACAAACAGACAGACAGGACGACAGATTTATAACAGAGGCCTTCAGTCCTGATTGCTGCTCCCATAAACCTCTTCTTTTTTTTTTTTTTTTGTTAAATTAAAGGTGATACACAAAGCATTTTTAAGTCGCATACTGGTGGTTCTGCATGTTGTACACCATTAACTACAAATTGTATGTTTTACATCACTGCAAACTATTTTCAAAATTATATCAGTTTTTACCAGGCAGCCATTTGTTTCAACATAGAAATGTCTATGAAAAGTTAATTTATCTACAAAGAAACTCACACAGACTTAAAACTTGCTGTAAATTTCGTCAACCGTTTAGTCAATGCAATTATTTTGAAGTCGCATTTGAATGACCACACAAGGCTTTTTATGTTCTGGCCTGCAAATCACGTATATTTTACATCAAGCTTCTTAAACTTTCTGATTTGTGACTTCTTAAAATGAAGAAATGTCTACTTGTGACCTCGCTACATGTGAGCAAAGAGCGATCTTTCCTTCTGAGATTGATTTGAAGGGTTTTTAGAGGCTCCCCAAAAAGTTAAAGTATACTTTTTTCACCAGAAAAAGTAAAACTTATGAGGAAATTCAGATAAAATAAATGTTATGTTCTGTAACAGAAATATTTCTTATTCCTTTCATCATTTTGTGACTTTTGTGGGTCCCCTAAGGCATTGGAAACCATGTTTTCTTTACATCACAGGTAATTATTTTGAAAACTGCAATCGTGTTTTATAAAACACAACCACTGGTTCCATTCATTTCTGTGCGGTACAAAAGTCAATTAGCAGAATCATGAAATTTGTAGAGAGTTGTGTAATTAAACACAAAGAACATAAAGTCTGCATTCATTTTTGTCAGTGTCATTACAAATATGAGGTATTGCAGTGCAGATTACACCACGATAATGTAACGCTGACAGAAATGAATGTAGACTTCATGTTCACTGTGTGAATTATTACACAAGTCAAGCAAGTTTCAAGAGTCGTCTAACTGATTTTGATACTAAACAAAAAGATGTCTGCAAATCTGAAAAAATGCATCCAAAAAGCTAAAACTGTACAGTAAATATTCAAAAATGTAAAGTCTACACGATTAAAACCATTAAAAACACATCAATGAGCCACACTGCTGCACTGGGTCACATGTTCCTTCATCCCTGAAGACGGTGGTTACTGTAGCTTGTTTAGAAACGGCTCCAAAGACTAAAAACAGCAATAACATAGTAACTCATTACTGAGCGTGTGCGGAAACGCGGTTCCTTTTCAAGAGCTTCACTAGCTTGTTCTGCTGCATATCACAACCTCTTGACTTTGTGCTGAAGTTCTTTGAGAATTTTACAGTGTAGTACAAAGTCAAGAGGTTGTGATGTGTAGCAGAACAAGCTAGCGAAGCTGTAAACAGAACCACGTTCCTGCACATGCTCAGTGGCATCTGCCTTACACAGAACTACTCTCTGGAGACTGAAAACATGATCGCTTTTATTAGTCTTTGGAGCCGTTTCTAAACAAACTAACGTAATCTTTGTGGCAAAGGAACATGTCACCCAGTGCAGCAGTGTGGCTCATTAGTGTGTTTTTAATGGTTTCTGGACAACAATTGAAGTCTACGGCACAGAGGAATAAGATATATCAGGCTTTGGATACACACACAATACTTGTTAGTAGATCAGTTCATTGTTGGTTTGTATTCAAACATGACATTTGTTGACAATTAAGAAAAATATAGAAAATCGCCAGCCTTATCCTTTAACATTAGCTGCAATGACTGCATGAAGTCCCATCTCCTCAGTGAAGCTGCTGATTCCTGAATGTAGCCTTAGCCGAGGCTAACGTTAGCAAGCCAGCTCAAAAGACACAACATGTAAATAAGACAACTTTGGAGTCACATTTCTCCTCTTTTGGTGGTGGCTAACCCCACTGAGCTAGCATGTGGCAGACAAGTCTGTCCACTAAACATAAGAGACCAAACTGATATCAACCCTTCATCAAACTACCGACAGGACAGCAAAAAAGTCAAGAATTTCAAATTCTAATCCCTTATACTACTCGTTACTGAAAAAAGTAATCACATTACTGTACCACGTTACACAGTAATATGTTACTGCCCAACAGTGTTTTCCCACTTTTTTGATGATTTTCTGACAACATTCATTCAGTATCATTTATTCTCACATGTCCAAGTATCCTTGAATGCACCATTAAGTGGATTTTGAAAAAAGGTCCCTGCTGGAAATTGCAGAAGGACATAAAGACAACATAAAAAACCTGATGATAATTTAAAAAGTAATTAACTAACTAAAGCAAAGGTGAATGATCCAAAGCAAGTTTCAAGTCTCTGCTAGTTGATTTTCATAGAAATTATCTGAAAGTAGTGGCTGCCTGGGAGTAAATCAAAGTAAAAACTGATGGGTCTGGTTTGGAATATGTATTGGCTGTAGTTACACGAGGCTGCATCAGATAAAACTGTGGCAGCTGCTTCATCACAAGTCCGACTGTTTGAAGACTTACGTCCTCGTGATCATGGAACTGCTTCTTTGATCACAAGTCAACATCATGGGAAAACAAAACGTGAGAAATACTGCAATGACACGCATGTTTTCCTCTTAGTGATGCACCTTTGAAAGACAAAAAAAATTAAACAAAGAGAAAAAAAAGACACACCAAAGCACCGTAGAAACACTTCTCACCTGCTCAGCAAGGACAATAAATAATTTAGCGTCACACCTTCTGAAGTTTGTTCTTCTGTGTAGAGCTGAAGACTTGAGTTTACGCTTCCTGTCTGTTTACAGATCTGCTGCGGCTTATTCAACAGTGTTAGCTTTGGGAGAATCACAACCAGGTAAATTAGCACCTCGCTTTCTTAATGAAGACACAGTGAAGACAGGCGAAGACAGCACAAAGTCTTAAAATGCAGATTCCAGGTTGTGGGCACGGAAAACATTAAAAGATTGTACATATTTATTAAGAGCAGGAACCGACCATGACATGTTCACGTGTTCATGGATGTACATCGCATTCACCAAAGAAAGTATGACTTGGCATTTCATAAGAACGAGAAAACATATAAAAATGAAAGCTGCAAGCAGCGTTAGTCGGGACCTCGCACTCTGGCCCGTCAGGATCAGATCATTTTGCTTTTTAAAAATGAGGGATATTTCTTATAAGTGTGGTGTGCTTTTATTTTGAAAGTTTGATTGACATGTGTACTGTCAGGTGCGTAGAGACAATAAGTAACTGCAGCTGGACACAGAAAAATACTCATATATTTGAATGGAGAGTGTGAGCGAACCACATAACTTTAGATACAAACTTCATTTGAACTTTAAATGAGTCACGAGACTTTGACCTACAAATGTTGAATTTACATGTTTTTTCTATCTTTTATTGTTTTTGAGATATTAAAGTGTGAGTTTTAAAGTCTTTTCTTGCTCCTCCTGTGATTTTATAATGAGTGTGTATTGCGGAATGTTTCACAGCACTGAGGGAGTGACATCACCAGGAGCAGTTGGAGAGGAGGATTTTAGAGTACGCTTCTTGTGAAATATCCTCATAAATCCCATGACTTTGGCCAAATCTTACATTAAAAATCATATTTTAGTAGGAAATTTTGTTGCGAGCACATTTTGGCACTTTAGGGGTAAATTTTTACATTTTATGAAATATTTCACCAGACCTGATGTGCGTGCCAAAGTTTTGAGCATGTTTAGGGGGTCAAATTTAGGGTTTAAGTGGCTTAATAATAAAGAAAGAAACAAACATGAAAAACAATAGGGTCCTCGCCCTTAGGCGCCCTTTTGGGCTCGGTACCTAATTAGATTAAAATTGAAAAATAAAAAGAGATTTGTATTTTCTTTTAATTATATCCTGTTGGATGTTGGATGTTAAACATGCCTGCAAGTCAAAGGCCAAGAGACAGGAGCTAAAACTGCCTGTTTCAGACAGAGGCTGAACTGAGGGGGCTGCATAAGGGGCCAGTATAAGATAAATAAGGAGTTTTTAACTGTAAATAATACAAAGATATTCCAGTAGAGCCCCAGAATGTAAATATAGAGCTGGAAATGTGTAGTACATGTGGTTCTCGTTCAACGAACAGCTGGCAGCGAGTACACCTGGACCCAATGTGTTTCTAGATCCCATCATAGAGGTATAATACAGTGGAAATCATAGATATGGTACTTTTAGATCTAAATCCGTTCAGTGTGTGGAAGCAAAAATTTATAACAGCTGGCCAGATGATGTGAGATCTTCGGAATCTGTTACAGTTTCTAAAAACAGGTGTAAAAACTTTTAATTTAATGAAATAGAAAGAGGACTAAAAAATGTTGGTAAAAACATACAATTTGTATAAAAGTAATCTACTATATGCTGTTTATAGTTTGTTTTATTTAGTTTGTTTTGGACTGTTTTTGTGTTTTAGGTGAATATGTCTAGATGTGTTTTATGACTATATAAATAAAACCAAACCCACATGTTTCCATAGCAACTTAATTCAATGAAACGGCGTGAAGCGAAGTCACAGTGCAGCTTTTTGACTGATCTGTTACTTCTGATGTAGCGTAAGTCTAAAACATCAGTTGGTATGATCTCATAATGACAACATATGGGTGTTATAATTACCAGATACTATGTCATAATTACAAGATAAGGTCTTTTTTTTTTTTTCTTTGGTGAGTAAAATGAGCTCCTGTGAGACTAATATAAAACCACTTTTACAACTAAGCAAGTTGAGGTTTAAGTTTCAGGTTTCTGTAACGATTCACTACAAAAACTGTTTCTTATGCTTCTTGTGGTTCCGTCACCATTTTTTGTTCCTGCTTTTTAAAAATGAATTTCTCTCCGTTTTGTGCACAAACAACATTTTCTGCATTTTAAGACTTTGTGCTCAGAAACATTTTGTGGGATCAGCTGGTTCCCTCCAGACTCAGGCTGGGTATCAATAAAGATTTATCTTTACTGCTCGTTTATTAAGCCGTTTATTTTTTGATAACTGTTGCACATGTATAAAAGTTAAGAGGCCAACCCAGAACTTTCTTTGTTGAGTTATGAATGAGTAAAGACGTTTGAAGAAAATGTGAATTTTAACTGTAGTATCCTGTATTCTGCAGCTTTTCAATGATTTTTCTTGTCTTGATATCAATATTAATACCAATAAAAGGATCATTATTGATACCCAGCCCTCACATTCTTGTGCACACATTAAGCTTAAGTATCTAAAGCAGTATTCTGTCATAGCTTTGTTTTACTGGGGTTTTTGTTCTTCTTATTGTTAAAAAAACAAAACAATTAAACCACCAAACCACAAACCATTAAAGACAGACCAGTATGACCAGTATGCATTACAGGAGGGAGTTATTCAATGAGGTACAGCTGTGCAAACAGCAAGATTACTGTCAGATATAAAGTTTATTTGTTCATCACTTTAGAAATGGATGATGAAAAAACTTAAGTTACTTTGATTTAAATCCAACATGTTGTGGAACATTTAAAGAAATGACCTTTTCTGGAAAATTAAAGACTGGGAATAGTCATCTTGCTACTCAGCCAAACTGGTTTATCTGTTGAGTTTATTGGGAGGTGAAGCAGAGCAAGCTCTCAGACCAGTTAAGAGCCTCTGCTGAACATCAGGGAACCGGAGCTGCCGACACGGAGCGAAACATCCGCCTCAACAACAGGACGGACTGTGTGATTAGATTATTTATAATAAATAAAATAAGATAAGATCGATCAGTCTCATGTCTGTGTGTTAAGTACAGATCTGGATTCAGGTAACTAGCTTAGATTAGCGTAAAGACAGCTAGCCTGGCTCTGTTTGAAGCAAGCGGCAACCTCCGGGGCTGTAAAATGAAGCCAATGCAGAAGTGCCAAAAACTGCAGTTCCTCTAACGGCCACTTGAGGCTCCAAAAGCGAGTCATTCCCCATAGACCCCCATGTTAAAATGTCCAACTTTACAGCAGAAATAAACATGTTTGCAGCCTGGTACAAACAACGGTTTAGGTCTTTAGCTAATTTCCTCTTTCATGAAAACTGTACGGGGGGTGAATTTTCTTATAACTCACCCGTTTAAGTTTTATTAAGCCGTAAAGTTCTGCATAATGAAGGACATGGCTGCTTTGAGTGACAGGTCCGCCAGCCGCTAGGTGGCTTGTTTCAGCCATTCGGCCCGCCTCTTTGCCCATTTTTGATTGGCTGGGAGTTAGGCAGCGTCACGTACTGCCAAGATGGCGACGGCCGGAGCGGCTCACTTTGAGCTTCAAAACCGCTCTTCAGAAACCAACGAGTGACGTCACGGTAACTACGTCCATATTTTATACAGTCTATGGTTTGAAATAAATAATACACAAACCAACTAGAGCTGCAACACTTGGTCAATTAATTGATTAGTCGATCAACAGAAAATTGATCACCAACTATTTTTTAAGAAAAAATACCAAAATACTCTGATTCCAGCTTCTTAAATGTGAATATTTCCTCGTTTCTTTAGTTTTGTGTTGTGGACAAAACAAGACATTTGAGGATATTTTTCACCTTTTACTGACATTTTATGGACCAAATGAAAATAATCGTTAGATTAATCGACAATGAAAATATTCGTGAGTTGCTGCCCTTATACCAACACCTATAAACTCTCTAATTAACACACTGTATCCTATTTATTCACAAACAGAAATGTAGTTAAGTAGAGTCAGGCTACGCTAACTGTCTCCAGGCCCCAGATGCCTACTTAGCAATAAGGCTGCAACTAACAATTATTTTCATTATCAATTAATCTGATAATTATTATCTCAACTAATCAATTAGTTGTTTGATCAGAAAAATGTCCCGACCAGCAGTCCTCAACCCAAAGATATTCAGTTTACTGTCAGAGAAGAAACCAGAAAATATTCACATTCAAGATTTGAGAATCTGGACATGTTTTTATTAAAAAAATGACTCAAAATGATTATTCGATTATCAAAATAATTGGCGATTAATTCAGTAGTCCGCAGCTAATCGATTAATCAACTAATCATTACAGCTCTACTTATCACACAGACATGAGCTCAGTCTGTCTGAGAATTAGAAAGACAGTGAATATTTCCAAAAATGTTGAATCTTTAACTTTGATTTTTTCTTCTGAAACAATAATAATAATAATAATAATAATAATAATAATAATAATAATAATAATAATAATCTTCGCTAAAATATCTTGTTCAGATATAAATGTTTTGCAGCGTGTCAGTGAGCTGCGGTTCGCTCTGGAAACACGACAAACTGACCTCACAACGCTGAAAAAAAAGACATATTCAAGCCTTTAAAACACATGAGTGTAAAAATATAAAGTACCTGTTTACATATATAATTATATATATATATATTTATATATAACTATATATAGAAATGAATATTCTTTGTTCAGTCTTTGTGAGATTTGGAAGCCGTTTGGTCCCCAATGACACAAAAGACAAAAAAAACCAAAAATCCAACAGGGAACTTTTTTCCATCTGAGACAAATCTTCTCCTCCATCTGGAATTCGGAGAGACGAGACAAACAACAACAACAACAAAAAAAAAACAACATAAAAATCACAGCGACCTTCCGTTTCCCCGCCTCCTCCCATGAGTCTTTGCTGTCTCTGCGAGGAGGGGCGGGGCCTGCGACGCCTCAGCCCACAGCTTTGTGTTTCCCGCCGCAGCAGTGGCAAGCCACGCCGCAGCGGTAGCACGCTCTGAGCGGGGCGTAGCAGCACATGCAGGGCGCCAGCAGCGACAGACCCACCAGCGCCGTCCAGCGCAGGCAGAAGCGCTCGTCGCTGGTGTCGCAGGAGCACGGGTCCGAGTAATCCCCCTCCGGGTCCGACATGCAGTGGTACAGCAGGCTGTCCGCGCACCACATGAAGCTGACCCGCCGGATGCAGGTCTGAATGGGGTCAGGTGCTTCCTGGCAGCGGCCCCGCCCATTGTCGTCATGGTTGAACATGTCCTGACAGTAGACGCAGCGCGAACGTTCACCTTCCTCCTTCCGCCGCTTGCCTTTTGGCTGCAGGGCTCGTGGCTGCACCGTCACCACCGCTCTGTGGCCGCCGCCGAGCTCCAGGCAGCCCGGTTTGCCGTCGCAGCCTCGCTGCACCTCGCAGCTCAGCGGATACGGGTACGTGTAGTCCTGCTTGGGCGGCTCACTCTTGGTGAAGTGCACGTAGGCGTCGGGGTTGTCGGGCTGGGACAGTTTGTCTCGTGTGGTGTTGGCGTGGCGGTAGTCCTCGTAGCCGGTGAGCCAAGTGCGCTCGCGGGGGTTGATGCGTACGATCTCCTCCTCCTCCACCTGGAAGCTGACGTGATGAGGGAACATGTGCACCGCCTGCAGAGACACAGAGGCAGAGGAAATCTAGAAACTGAATTATGGGAGATATATAGATGCTGCGTAGGATTTGAATGATGATGCAAAAAAGGGTCACGAATCATTCACAGCTTCAACTCTACTCACCTGGTCCAGGAAGTAGTGATCCGAGGGCCGGTGCTGCTCGTAAAAATGTCCCAGGATGCAGTGGTGGTGTCGGCGGGGCTCGCAGAAGTTGAGCGGGGCCAGCGTGTGCATCGTCGGCTCTCTCTTCTGGGACGAGTTGGAGGAGCTGTCAGTGGCGGTCTGGAGGAGGAAGAGAGAGGAAGAGAAGGTGTGTAGAAATGTTAAAGGGTCAACAGATGGAGCAGAGGACTGAGATGAAAACATAAGAATTATAGCAATGAGTTAAATATCTGCTGGTCCCAAAGTGCAATAAAGTTAAGGACAACTACAAGGTTATCGTTATATACCTCTGTATAGATAAAAAGAGCATCTACCTTAACTTAATGAATCACTGATTTAATGCCCACTTGTCGAGCATGCTAAGTGACATAAATCAAACACACCTACAACACTTTGATTTATGACCAAATATCTGCAAAACTGAAGACATTCCCATCAACCTCAGCTGTACTTTGTGTTTAGTACTAATTAGCAAATGTGAGCATGTTAAGATGCTAATCCAACTAGCATTATCATTGTGAGCCTTCTTATTTATTTTGTTTCATTGGGTGAACTCTGTGCTCTTCTCTGATCAAGGCCGGCGCTCTACTGAGGAAGCCGGTTGTATATTTAGAAGTGTTAGAGTCTACATGTCATTTCCTATGTCTCACTCCCCTCGTTTCCTGTCGTCATCATCGTCCATGTCACGCAATTAAAAAGCATTAAAAACTCATTTTAAAACTGTGAAACAGCTGCTAACGAACCAAAACAAAGTGCTACACAGTGACACTGACCCTTTTTTCCTCACAACTGATGTTCAGAGTCACTGTAGCGGATATACAACTTAATGTTTTATGTAGTCTTACTTTTGTAAAATCATGACATCAATATCCTAAAGTTGTTCATATTTGCTTTGCTCTATTCTATCTATATCCAGAATTAACATGAATGAAAATGTGAGGCTGTAGGCAGATAATAACCACACACCTCCCTTCAGAAATAATCCTTTAAACTAAAATTAAATTTAGTTAAAGGTTAAAACAAAGATTAATGTAATTTAATTTCAAGGCACTGCAATAAAATTAAAATTAAGCTTTAAATAGTTTAGTTTTGGACTGAAATGAAAAGTTTCGTGTGATTTTTCAGATGCAGCTTTGTGACAGTAAACCAAACACAAGGAGAACATCTATCTATCATCATCTATGAGGAGACGTCGGTTCCTCTCAGAACCCACCTGAGCTTCACTTCACAGCTCTCCGACCCTCCTCCAGACTTCTGTGTGCAATTAGACACGAACGAGGGGAAAAAAATAAAAGACCTCAAGAACCAAAGCAGTGTGGCAAAGACGTCTGTGAAGTCTTTGTGTTTTTATTGGGTCTTTGCTAAATGAATCCCAGCCCCGGCCTCGCGGCCTGCGGCCCTGCGAGCGCGGCGCGCTGGGTTACGTCATCCTCGGGGGTTGACACGGCTCGCCGCTTTCATGTGGAGGTTCGAGCTTTGTGAGCTCACTCGGATCGCACAAGAAGAACACACCAGAAAACTGAGGAGCTGAAGTTTCTTCTGAAGTCTACAGACTCTCTGTGTCCACGTTTTGCTGATATCTTCAGTGGGTTTTTTTTTAAACATTTGCCTCTGTTTGTGTTGTGAACAGATTCTGATAAAGCTGCGTCTCTGGTTGCTTTTGTAATGTAAATCATCAGCATTTAACATTTTTGATGGGATTCAAATGGAAGTGATGGGAGACAAAATCCACAGGCCTCATTGTTGAAAAAATGTATTCAAAAGTTCATCTGAAGATAATTTGAAGCTTCAGCTGACTGAATTTAGTCAAATCAAGTAGATATCTTCCAAAGTTTAAGTCATTTTAGTACAAAATTGCCTCTTTGTGTTTCCCTGTTGAGCTGCAGCAGAAGAACAGTATAAAAAAGAAGGAACTTTGTACTAAAAAGATTTACATTACTAAGATATCTACTAGATTTGACTCATTTGGACGACTAAAGCTTCATATTAACTTCAGATAAACGTATAAATTGATTTTTGCACAGAAGGAGGGCTGACTTGCACTGAAAGCATATTATGATTACAGTGTTTGGGCTCCTGACTGTTGTTTTAAGACAGAATTCAAAAATTGCGAACCCGTCCTTTGAAGGTGATCCATGGTGTTTTAGTGTTTCTAACCAAAATGCATCTATCAGAATTCTGGTCCGACCTGGACTAACAACCAAGTACACTGTCTTCTTGATATTTGGGCTGCGAGGAGCTTCTTCAGGGCCTTATTCCTGTGTTCTCGCTCCCGCCCCAGACACATCTGACCAATGTGAGGAGAGAATGTTCTCACCTGGCTTATAGTGATGTATTTTGGTTCGCTTGGATTTTTTTCTGTGTGAAAAGAAACTGAACCAAGTTTCATCCACTGATTCGGACCACAACAAACAAACAATGGGTTTGAAAACGCCCTCAGCACCTTCCAGAGGTCTGAGCTCCTCACACTGTCTCTCTGGTTGAGTCCATTCAGACTGTGAAGGACACTCATGTATCTTCAAGCTCATTCTACTGGTCACTACCAGAAGCCATTGAGCCATAAGTCCATGGATGAGGATTGGACTCTAGATGTTTAGATTAATAATAGATAATGCAGCAGCATCAGGGAGGCGTCGGATCATCTGCAGCAGGACAACGAGTCCAAACATCCAGCCAGAGTCATAAAGAACTATCTTCATCAACAAGAAGAACAAGGAGTCCTGCAACAGATGGTCTCTGATCTCAACATCATGGAGTCAGTCTGGGATTAACATGAAGAGACAGAAGCAGCTGAAGAAGAACTGTGGCAACTTCTCCATGATGCAGTTTTACTTTAGGTTTCTGCTGTTTACTCAACTTTAGTTCTAGTGTCTAAAACCTTTGCACAGTTCTGTAGATCAACTTGAATCAGCGCGACAGTCCGATTTAATAATTGCTGATAAAGGTTTGTAATTTAACATTTTTGTAGCACATGTTTGTGATCAGGCTTTGGGAGTTAACTGTATTTCAAGGTTTAAAATCTCCACAGTTATGTAACTGCTGTACATCATTTCCCCTCCTGCTGTTTCCCTCCGGAGCCTGAAACCGTTCAGACCTGTTTGGTTATTCAGAGGCGTCCAGAAGAGAGGAAGCATTGCATCACGACAGGGAGGGTTTTATTTACTCCTGACGAATGTTGATCTACATGCTCATTGTCCTCAGCACCTCAGAGACGAGCTCCTTCCAAGACTTTTTCCTGAAAAGACCCATCCATCGTCCTCCTCCTCATCCTCAGGGAGCCAGTCTTCAGCCCTGCAGACAGGACGGAGGGGAACGATGTGCAGCCGAGGCGGTTCAGCCACGTTCCCCTCAGCAGCCGAGGCTTTCCTCTAACTGAGGCCAGCTATGTAAACAGGCAGCCCGGTGACGGATTACTGACAGCTCCGACTCTCTTCCAGCGCTGGACATCCTGCGGAAACTATACACCCTTTTTCTTTGAAACTAGTGGAAAGATGAATAACTCGACTGAAAGGGGAAGCAGAGAGCAGGACCTGCTCCTCCCAGTAGACGTGGGATGGAGGTGGAGGCGACCTAAGATTATTTTAATGTTTCTGTTTTGGACAGAGTTTTAGGACAGAGTTCAGTCCTCAGCTGTACTTGAACACATGGAGGCCACCTGGCTAACCAGGTTGGGGTAAAGGCTAATCAGGTTAGCAACAGAGACGTTGTGCCCCCTCACATATTTGATATCAGATGGTTTTAGAAATTCTATTTACACAATACATGTTTTTAATTAGCCTTAATAATACAGTATATAAAGAAAGTTGCTTTTCTGTATGTTTTTATTCATACTTAACTCTTCCTGCTACACAAAGACCTCCCAGTTTGCACAAAAACCTGCATCACAACCAACCTCACACTAGTGTTTTAAAGGCTTTAAAGACTGTTTTTCTTCTTGTCAACAAATCTCATGTTTGGATCCAAACCAACCATGAATTGATCTACTAACAAGTGTTGTGTGTGTGTATCCAAAGCCTGATATATCTTATTCCTCTGTGCTGTAGACCTCCATTGTTGTCCAAAAACTATTAAAAGACATCAATGAGCCACACCGCTGCACTGGGTCACATGTTCCTTTGTCCTTGAAGACGATGGCTATAGTAGCTTGTTTAGAAACGGTTCCAAAGACTAAAAACAGCGATAAGATAGTAACTCTAAAAACCTCCTAATTTGTACTACAGTATTAATTTCTCAAAAAACTTCAGAATAAAGTCAAGAGGTTGTGATATGTAGCACAACAATCTAGCGAAGCTCTGTAAACTGGACCATGATTAGGCACATGTGCAGTAACAGGTTACTGTCTTACCGCCATTTTTACTGTTTGGAGACGTTTCTGAACAAGTTGTCTCGTGATATCAGACAATCAGAGATCTCTGCCTACCAAAGTCTTTGGATTTCTTGATGCACGGTAGTCGCTTGAACGGTGGCGAGAACGGCTGCTAACAAACCTACATCCCTTATTTCCCATTACATTATGTCAAGGACACACGTTACCCATGCTTCTCCGTAGTGAACTGCATGTCACTGCTCCAGTATGAACGGCCGTCCTAAAGATTTTGGATTGGCTCTGCAATGCAGGTTTTTTTTTAAACTTTCCGCCCAGTTTTAACAACAAAAGTTGTAACTTTGTCCTCAGTCTCTACGAGCAAAGTGTTTGGCGACTGACCTGTGAGTCTACTAGACATGTTACGGTAGCCTCTTCAGGGACGAAAGAACATGTGACCCAGTGCAGCGAGGTCGCTTTTTAATAGCTGTAGGCTTGTTTTTATATGAATCTAAGAATTGACAAACACAAAAAAAGTTTTTTAAAATTGAAATCAATAAGCAAACTCAGCAACTATTGGCTTTTCTTTACTCCTAAGTTTGTTCTAACACACCTTTTTCTTCTTTAGAGCCTGAAGGTTCATTTTCAAAACTTAAACCTACATTAACTGATTTTAACCAGCGCGCTGTGGTTGCATAAAGCATACCAGCTGTGGATGGTAGAACTGCAGGCAAAACAGATGAAAATATTGATTTTCTACATGTTTATGCTTGTTGAGCAGGTGGTTTGATAAGCTATTATTGGCTTTTTACTCGCAACGGTTTTGTTGCACTTACAGTAACAAGTGTAATTCTTGTCAACTCAATTAAAACATCATCTTCCACTTCATCCCCCCCTTCCAATGAAGAAAATGTTTTTTGAAACCTAAATGTTGGCCTGTATCCAGCTGTGGTAACCATTGTCTTTAGGGACACAGTGACTCACTGATGTGTTTTTAATGGTTTCTAAAGAACAACGCAGGTCTACAGCACAGAGGAATAAGATATATCAGGCTTTGATACACACACAACACTTGTTAGTAGATCAGTTCATTGTTGGTTTGGATCCAAACATGAAGATTTGTTGACAAGAAGAAAAATATAGAAAATTACCAGACTGATCCTGTAAAACTGAATAACCTTCACTTTGACACAGACAACATTCATCTGTCCACCGTAATTAAGACAAACATCTCTGCTCTCAGCGGCGGTGGAAATGTCTGCACTTCACTCTGACGCCACAAGAACGGTGGCGACGCTTTAGACCACAACACATAGCGAGAGCTGCTGGATTCATCTATATCTTTACAGTTCCAGCCTTGATGGTCTACCACAGAGCTACTACAGCCAATTAACCTACATGTTTCTGGACATGTGGCAGATTTGTCCTGTGCAGACACGGAGTAAACATGCAAACACAAAGCTATGTGTGAACCAGCTGTCTCTGTGTGTCTATGACAAAAACAAACTGCAAACAGGATGCTGACCTGTGTCTGGTCAAAAACACCACAGGATACCTAACCCTCCCATCCTTCATACTTCCTGTCTGACAGCCCCAACACACACACACACACACACACACACACACACACACACACACACACACAGAGTCTCGAAGCAAGCTATCACCGCAACAAAAGCAGCATCTCCTGTCTGAGTCTGAGCCAAAAACACAGAAACCAGCCCCTCCCCTGCTCTTACTATCAGACTGAAACTCTCACGTTCACACTTCAGAAAGTTTGGAAAGAAATAAAAAAAAAAACACAGTTTCTATTCAGGAATATTTTAAACAATTCTGATGCATCACAGTAAAAAACTAAGAAATGAAGGCCGGAGATGGCAAAGAAGGTTTGATAAGTAGCCAAAAAAAACAAACAAACAGGGAATTATGAGTTACGATGCTGTACAGGAGAGACAGCAGGACACAGAGGAGCAGCAGAAACAGGACGACCATCATCAAGACAAACTCGTTTGCTGCACGCAGATATTCAAAGTGTCCTTGCCGTCTTTCGTCTGTGTTTTAACAGCCGAAGGAAAAACACTTCTCACCGTGAACACGTCGTCATCGCCGAGCTCCGCTTCGTTCTGCAGCGTTGACGAGGAGGTGGTCGACCCTGGAGAACAGAGACGAGACTTACATCACTGTTACATCATGAACAGAGCTGCAACCAAAGATTCATTTCATTATCAATTAGTCTGTCGATTATTTTCTCGATTAATCGATTAGGTGTTTGGTGTATAAATGTCAGTAAAAGGTAAAAAAAATGCTAAAAAGATGACGGAATGATGAAATGTCTTGTTTTATCTCGACCAACAGTCCACAACCCAAAGATATTCAGTTTACTGTCATAGACGACTAAAGAAACCAGAAAATATTCACATTTGAGAAGCTGGAATCAGAGAAATTGGACATTTCTTCTTAAAGATGACTCAAAACAATTAATCGATAATTGAAATAGCTGGTGATTAATTTTCTGTTGATTGATTAATCAACTAATCGTTGCAGCTCTAATAATTCAACTAGAGAGCGCTGACAACAGTAGAATGTTTCACTCTGTATGTATCTTGGTCACAATAAAAATCACTGTCAGCTGATAAATTATTATTGGATTTCTCTGTATCGTTTCTGTATTTGTATAGTTAAAGTTTATTTGGATAGCTTTATTAGGCTAATGCTGTAGTAGCATTGTGTCCTAAATCTCTACAACATAAAATAGCATGAACCCTTGATTAGAGCTGAAGAATAACACCAAAGTTTAGAAATACCAAAGTTTTTCTTTGGTATACGAGCATTTAGGTAATATACTTGTTTTTGTATGAATATAAAAATTCACAAACACAGAAAAGAGTTTTTAAAAAATCAAATCATGAAGGATTTTGCTGAACATCACATCTTCTACCCAAGAAAATGTAGATGAAGGAAAATCCTACTTTAACTATCGGAAAAGTCCTTTTTTGACTTTTTGGGGTTTTTTTTTCTTTAGAACCTAAAAGTTCATTTTCAGAACTGATGTTTTGTCCTCTAGTACAACGCTGACATATCATCAGCTTTTAAGCTAATATGTTGAACTTGTTAGCAAACAGTTGCTTTTATTTCCACATCCAGCAGTTACGGAGCAACATTATCATTCATTTGGAGTTGTGTTTCCGTCCACCTGGTGAATGTGAGTCCAATATTCACTCTCTTTTAGCTCTGTTTTTACTCTCTACCAACTCCTGAGGGAAATATCTGGCTCTTTAGCTGCTAAATGCTCCATTATGTTCACCAGCTAGTCTACAGCTAACTGTGTCTGTTTGGTGCTGAGCAGGTAGTGTACAGCGGCTTTTTACAGATTTTTCTCTGAAAACGACGCTATGAGACGCTGAGAGTGAACCAGAACAGTAAAGTTGCAGCCGGACAGATAAACAATGAGCTGAAACTCACTATAAAGCTCCGTAAAGCCGAGAGGAGCTGCAGAGTCTCTGATAATTCTCTGTAGGTTCATCACTATGATCCACAACACGTTACACACTGACAGCTCAGACATCATTATTACAGAAAATATAAATTAAAGCTGCTTTAAATGAAGTGAATGTAAATGTGACGTGAGTGTACCTTCTGTCAGGTCCTCCAGGGCCTTCCTCACCCCGCGGTCGAAGGCTCGGGCGTCAGCTGGGCTCTGGAAGGTCAGACCACACTTTTTGTTGTCCACCTTCCAGTGATGGAACGTCGGCGTGGCCTTCGTGTAGACCAGATCCTTCTTTAGGACGCACTCCAGAATCACCTGCGAAGAACCAGATGAGACGTCTTCAGTGACAAACAAGCAGAGAGTGGTCAACACAGCAGCTTCATATCTGAGGAAAATATCTGATCACAATTTCGTGATTGCAATTATTATACTTTAAATGAAACTCTGAGCTTGACGTGGTTGTCTACGAAGTATTGAATGAGATGAGTTTCTGTATACATGAAGAGAAAGAAAAGAAAAGCAAACAAATCACTGTGATAATCTCTACATTTTTAACTAATGCTTGTAGTTCACATTGCTTCTTCTTCTTCTATCATTCTCCAAAATAATTGTGACATTTAAAAAAGCATTTAATTTATAGATAACAGCTGCAAAGATGTTTAGTTATTTGTACAGAAGTGACAAAGAATGGGCTAGATCATTTACTTATATGAAACCGAAAAATCCTACAACAGTAAAAGTACATAAGTATTATGAGCTTGATGTAGTTAAAGTATTGCAGTAAAAGTACATAAGTATTATGAGCTTGATGTAGTTAAAGTATTGCAGTAAAAGTACATAAGTATTATGAGCTTGATGTAGTTAAAGTATTGCAGTAAAAGTAGTGGTTTGGTCCCTCTGACTGATATATTATTATATATGACATCATTAGATTATTAATAGTGAAGCATCAGTGTTAGAGCAGCATGTTACTGTTGTAGCTGCTGGAGGTGGAGCTAGTTTACACTACTTTATATACAGTTAGCTAGTTTAGTCCAGTGGTTCCCAACCTAGGGGTCGGGCCCCTCCAAAGGGTCAGCAGATAAATCTGAGGGGTGGTGAGATGATTAATGGGAGAGGAAAGAAGAAAAAACAAAGTTCTGATACACAAATCTGTTTTCAGTTTTTGGACTTTTTCTCTAATCTTTGATTTTTGCTGAAATATTGGATCATTTGAACATTTATTGAAATGAAAGCATGTGAGAAGTTTAGAGGGAAAAATCACTATTTGGTGGAGCTGTTAACAACTCACAGACATGTGAAATGTGACCCCGACTACACACTGCTTTTTGTAAGACGTCAAAAGCCAAAAAGGTTGGAAACCACTGGTTTCATCTTTAACAATGTGTTGTATTTTAAAAGCTTGTTATATTATCCATTGTGTCAAATCTTCATCTGAAAAGTAACTAAAGCTGTCAAATAAATGTAGTGGAGTAGAAAGTACAATATTTCCCTCTGAGATGTAGAAAGTAGCATCACATGGAAATACTCAAGTAAAGTACAAGTACCTCAGAATTGTACTGAACATATGGGGCTCACAGTTTTGTACTGGAGTCTTACCGTGCGTTGCAGGACTGACCTGTCTGTCTTTGAGCCGTTCTCCGTGGATGAGGAAAGTGTTGCGTCCCAGCAGTTCTGTCGGCAGCAGCCTGCACACGCCCACTCTGCTCAGGCAGCCGTCCTGCGCCAGCCAGCCGCCGCTCGAGTCGTCTCTGGTCATCACCACCGCTTTGACGCGCACAATGTAGCTGTCACTGCAACGAAGCAGAGAGGATCCGTTAGCATGTTGACCACTACAAGTAGGGAAAAGAGAACACTGAAAGGGATGAGCGATAATTATTTTAATTAACCTGGACGGTGTTTTCTAAAGCTGTGAAACTGTTCAGCATGATTCAAAAAGGAGCAAACATGAAAAATGGACAAGAAAACCAAATTTGTAAGTTGTCATGGTTTTATTTTCTCTTTCAAACTCTCTTTTTTTCATTATTTTCACTATTTCAGTCGCTTTTCATGTGTGTGCAACACTATGAATGTCTTCCAGGAGGATTTAAATGTTACTTCATTATGATAACTGCCCTGTTAGCACAATTTAGCTAAAGTAGCTAACGTTAGCCCAAGTGTGCAGCGCTCGGTGTTCCCAGTAAGCTAGCGTTAGCTTCAGTCCAAACTGGCGGAGCGTGTTTCCAGACCGTGAAAGGAAACGACCCGCGCTCCTTATCTGGAAGGTCCTGACTCCAAACGGAAAAGATGGCGCCGATCAACTCAAACCGGCTCCAATGAAACCAGCGAGTGACATCACACTTCGCCGCATCCATCTTTAGACACAGGATATGGAAAAAACGCAGCCCTCTCACTCATTTGAACAGGTGTTGATGCAGCAGGGTTGCCAACACAGAGAGCTCCAGTAAAACAGTCCAGTAGTCCAGTAAAAAAGTTGAACTGGGCTCAACATCATCCAGCAAAGTGCTGCGTTGGCCAATCAAATACATGCAAGAGCACATTCCTGGTGGATTTATGTGTAACATGAATGCTGTATTTGACTCACAACAAAAGATAAAATAGTTGTGACGGTGGATTGTTTTAACACAGGAAAGGTGTGAGGGAGGTGAGTTTACTGGACCCTTTACTAACATCTCTGTATCGACTAGAGGAGATGATTCTGACATCTAAAAATGGCGGAAATGGTTGAGAAACTCTTGATTGTATCGACCAATGGTGAGTAAGTTCATGTCAGTGGTGTTGTCCAATCAGAATGCGCAGCAATGATAACACCACAAGCAAACATATATATCTGTACCCGGGCGGACTCGTCCTTCTCAGTCGACGTGCTCTTTACCGAACATAGCATTACTCGCACGCACGCACGCACGCACGCACGCACACACACACACACACACACACACACACACAGGAAACCAAAACAAACCCTGTCCCTCGCCTGGTCTGAAATCTTCACATTCAGAACAAAAATGGAGACAGAGCACGACAAAATACAAAAAAACCCAAAAATCAAGGTTGTAATTAAAAATAGTAAAATAAAAATCATCCTCCATCCCTCTCTCTCTCTTTCTCCCTTTCTCTCTCTCCCTCCCTCTCTCTCCCTCTCTCTCTCTCCCTCCCTCTCTCTCTCCATCTCTCTCTCTCTCTCCCTCTCTCTCTCTCCCTCTCTCTCTCTCTCTCTCCATCTTGCCTTTTGCACTCCGACATCTCTCGTACATCCTGTTTCTACGGTCACTGTGTCGCGGTGGTCTCCGTTGACGACAGGTCGTCGAGCTGTGCTGCCGCACGCCACCGACGCCACATCCTAACGGGCCCGAGCGAGGCGGGAGACGCTGCCTGCCTCGTCTCCAGCCTCACACACACACACACACACACACACACACACACACACACACACACAGCTTCCCTCTGCTGTGTGATTCAGTCTGCCTGTCAAACAGATGGTGCTTGTGTGTGTGTGTGTGTGTGTGTGTGTGTGTGTGTGTCTAGCATGAGTCATCACCGCATTTGCCGGCAGCGTGCAGTGACACACACACACACACACACACACACACACACACACACACACACACACACACGCGGTGGAGGGACTATATACTAGACTTTGGATCCAAAATGAGAGATCCTCCATTTGCAAACAGTGACACCAACACATAGAAAATGACTGATGATGTAAAATGAAACATTTACTGTTTTCTTGTTGAAACAGCTGCTCTGTCACATGATAACGGCGTTTTTAGGACTTTTTTTTAAAGATGGCGACGCTGCTCAGTCAGTCGGTCATTCGCATGGATGTATAAAGAGAACTGGATATGGCGTCGGAGGCGGGCCCCGTTCATTCCATGTATTATAAGAGCTGGATACTGGACTAAAAATGGCGCCCATTCAGTCAGTAGGAATTGCTCGCCTGGCGCCAAAAAAAGTGTCTAGCATTGTGCGGCCCTTTTCTCGGCTTGAGGGAAGTTTTACAAACATAAAACCTCCATGAATCAAAAGTTCATAATAGAAAGAGTCATAGTTGATGTTTGCAGTTCGAGGCGTCCTGTCAACAGTTTTACAGGCGTCTCTTTTACAGTGGTGGTCTACGGGGGAAATCCTTTTTGGACCGCAGGGGGGATTTTTCGCTGCAATACCGCGAGTGGCCACCGGGAAAAACTGGCTGCAAGGCTGAGCGGCGGCGCCCTATCCAGCTCTTATTATACATCCATGGCATGAAGCCAAAAAAGTTCCAACAACTTCCACATCTGTGCGGCCCATAGAGCATGCGCAGTAGTGGCTACTTCCTGTTTAGCCCTCCGGCTAACTTGAATGAGGATGAAACAATTCAATCGTGCGGCTCTAAGTCTTTTCACGGTGGTTGTGACGCTCAAAAAAATTTTTACAGACGTCTCTTTCACAATGTAAGTCGATGGGCGAAAGTGTTTTTGGGCCAGTGTGCATCACGTGACGTTGTAATTACACGGTTTGGCCCGGCGCTCTTCCTGTATCCAGTTCATGGTCATTCGAGATCCGAGATAAACTCTTCAACTACCAGCCTGGTCTTATCGTTGAAGTTTTGTTGAAGTGTGAATATTCTTCAGTCCATCCAGGGTTTCACAGTTTGTTTGTGATTATTGTGGCCAAAAATGTTTTTTGATTTTGCAGCAGCTTTTCTCAAAAAAGTTGCGATACGATGTTTTTCTTTTTTGGCAATAAAAATTGCAGGAATTGGGAAAAATTACAAGCAAAGGAAAATAGTGCAATTTTTTTTTAACTACTACCAATGAAGAGTCATATGTAATCACAAAGCATACTGAAAAAATTACAATAATTTTCAAAGATATATATATAAAAGAAAATACTGCACTTGAGTTCCATTAATTGCGCTGCGATGTCGTATGTTACCACGGCACGAAATGCGACAACTGGTCCAAACCACAAGCGGGTCTGTTGTAATTTAGCAAAACTGCAAGCTTGATCAATTTCTTGAATTTGCTTTAATTAGTTTGCAATCAATTTCCTGGAGGAGTTGATTGATTGATGGTTCTCTGAGGATGAAAACAAAAAGCAGCTTAAAGATTCTCTCCAGACATGTTTATAAGACATATAAAAATGCTTGGAACAATAATGTGTGTCTGACATTATTTCCCTCCCAAAAAAAACACAGAATTATCACATTAAAATCCTTAATTTGAGCCACCGACTGTTTATCTTTACTCTGCATTTGAATGGAAACCTGTCTATGAATCTTTGAGCCAAACCACACAGCATGATTTGAATCAGCAAAGTGATTCATTATTTACTCCTCTTTATGGGTTACCATGAACCGAGTTCCATGGAGAGATATTTCATGAAAAACCAAAACTGTCAACCTCACGCTAGAGGAAAAAGTCCCCGGATTCATCTTCTGGGAAACATGAATGTTTGTAACAAATTCCATGGAAATCCATCCTGAAGCTATTTGAATCCAACCAACTAAAAAACCCTAAAGATATTCAGTTTATGATGATATAAAACAGAAAAAACAGGAGGAGTGTTTAAATTTTTCCATTGATTCCATATCGACTAATAGTTTCAACAAATAAACTGGTTGTTATATATGTATCATAAAAGATGCAATAAGTACATTTTACTGTCAGTATGACATCAGAGTGACACAATTCACCTGAACCTGAACAGTCTGACCTGTACAAATGATCCAGTTTGATTCATCACATCCCAGCTGATGTAGCTTTAAATGTGTGTGTGTGTGTGTGTGTGTGTGTTATTTATATACTGTGTATGTGTGTGTTATCACACTATTCACACACACCACATCCTCCTAAAGGTCTTTCCAGGTTAGAAAAATGTAGGTTGAACATTAGTAGGACAAGAGATCTTATCAGGTGTACGTGTGTGTGTGTGTGTGTGTGTGTGTGTGTACGTGTGTGTATGCAGGTCAGACTCATAAAGAGAAGTTCAAAGGTTTAAAATGTACAAAGCCTACGCCTATCTACTTGTGGCACAACTGTGATTTACAAAGAGATCACTATAAAACAGCGCAGTTGATTGTTGGGAGAAAAAAATCATACTGGGAGCTAACTGGTATCCATAAATGTTACATCCTAAATAGAACCTGATCATTTTCAGCACTGGGTTACAGCAGTATTTTAAAGGATCTGAACATTATTGTCTCAGAGGCGAAACTTGGGTTCAAGTTTTGATGTTAAAGCCGTTTTTTTGTGTTAGTTGCAAATTATATTTTCACAATTTGCCGATTTATTGAGGTTGATATACATTTTTTCTTTAGAACTGATGTCAACTTTATATTTTGAGCAGTTACTTTTGGTTTTATTGTGGTTAATTGAAGGAAGAGGTGGGACTGAGTGGATTTATCAGCAGCCTACAGTTTAAGGTATTGGAACAGTTTTCTAAAGGTGTGTAAGTTAGTGATTACACTCCAACATTCATGGTTTAATAACGACATGAGATGATCCATGATGACACACATAAAGAGCTGAAGTCTAAAGATTCATGTTCACTGATAAGAAACCTGTAAGTAAATAAGAGCGACTTAATCACACCTGAGTCATGCGAACACACACCTGTGTTGACCCACCGTACCACCCACTCACACACGGAGAATAAGTTCTTTCTTTGTTCACCAGCTGGGAGGAAAACTGTTTCCACCTCACAGTCTCAAGCCAAACTCAAACATTCTTTCACCTTTGGGTTTGATTTCCAAAAAGGTATCAGTAATATATGCATCATCACTTTTTCATTGACTAATCAGTTCAATAAACAAATAGTGAGAAATCTACGCTGTAATTTCCCAGAGTTAAATGTGACGTTTTCAAATGTCTTGCCTCAACGTCTTTCTAGAAATTCTAAGTCAATCATTTTCTTCCAACAAGTCATTCTGGTCTCAATCTCTACAATCAGACCCTTTAATAAGCGTGCTGCTGGTCGTTTTGGAAATAATTACTCTGTTAATAAGATTTGAAGACTAAGCTAGCGTTAGCTTGGGTCCGAGGTAGCGAGGTGTGTTTCCACAGCATGAAAGGCAACTGTCTGAACAGTGTAAGTTAAATGTTACTTGATTATGAAAACTGCCATGTTAGCACAATTTAGCTAAAGTAGCTAACGTTAGCCCAAGTGTGCAGCGCTCACTGTTCCCAGTAAGCTAGCGTTAGCTTGGGTCCAAGGTAGCGAGGTGTGTTTCCACAGCATGAAAGGCAACTGTCTGAACAGTGTAAGTTAAATGTTACTTGATTATGAAAACTGCCATGTTAGCACAATTTAGCTAAAGTAGCTAACGTTAGCCCAAGTGTGCAGCGCTCAGTGTTCCCAGTAAGCTAGCGTAAGCTCCGGTCCAAACTGGCGGGGCGTGTTTCCAGACCGTGGAAGGAAACACCCCGCACTCCATATCTGGAAGGTCCAGGCTCCAAACGGAAAAGATGGCGCCGGACATAAGCTGCAAATCTTCAAACCAGCTCCAGTGCAAACCAACGGGTGATGTCACACCTCGTTACATCCATCTTTAGATACAGGCTGTGATATTCTATCATGTTTGACACAGAAAAGCGTTAAATCATCATGTTTAAGAAGCTGAAACTAGCAAATGTTTTGGCATTTTTGATTAAAAAATGACTAAAACGATAATTTGATTATCACAATAGTTTCTGATTGATTGATTGATTGATTGATTACAGGGCTGGAACTGTGGATAACATGAGGAATGATCTTTGGGATGGATCGGGGTGATGGGCCCTCCTGTGCTTTAAAATTACTCAATTCTATCTCCTGTCTTTTTAAGTTATTTGAAAATTTGAAATTCCCGCCTCAAGAGTCTTCACAGCAGAAAGTTAAATCAAATATGCAGGAAGCTTTAGCACAAGCTCACCGCCGTCGCCCAGCGCTACGCTGAGTGTGTACCTAACTATTGTAGTCGTAGTTTGCATTTTAGCCGGGTGACGAGCAAAGCAGGAAACCGGAAGTGCTGCTGGTTGTTCAGAAGCTAAAAATGGAAATTTACGTCAGGAATGGCTGAAATTAATTTTTGGAGACAATCTTCCCTCAGTTATCAGCGAGTGGTTGTGTGTTTGTTCAGCACATTTTACAGCTGACTGTCTGCTTAAGGAAACTCAGTACAGGATGCAGGATTTTCTATCTTTTCATTTTCAATCTTTTGATAGAAGTGTACTTGTAAACATGGTTTCTTTCTGTTAAGCTATTCAGCTGAAGGAATAAAACACATCTGTGCTAAAGCTAAGCTAGCAACCTCCAGCCACATGTGAAGATTAGCTGCTTACGGTGACCAGACATCAGAAGTCCTGACAAATATCTGTACAGCACTAAAATGTCCCGGTTTTCAACATTCACTACGAAATTGTCCCGTTTTTCAGCACAATTAAAATAATAATTATAATATTATACTTCTTTTCAGCGCTTACATAGATGTTTATCACGTTTATCATGTTTATCATGTCTGTCCCACTCATTATTATCTAACCCAATATAAAAACATAAACGATGGACCGCATGGAAGCTAGGCTTCCTCCTTCCTTTGTAAAGTACTCAGCAATGAAAAGACTGCAAGAGTACATTTTCAGTCGAACATGGTGGAAATGTTGATATAAAAGATCATATTAAGACGGCCAAACATAAGTGGTGGTTTCCCTGAGAGCTGAAAGCTCCAGAAAAGAAACTCTAACTAAGAGGAAGGACTGCAAAGCGTTGAGTGCCCGGCAATCTTCTTCAAGGTAACTTTATTTAAAAGCCTGTTCTAATAAGTAATTATGAGGTCAGATGACGTCAATAATAAGTTGACTTCCTTATGAGGACGGTTGGGTGGAAGGCAAGATTGTTAGTTAGATGGCAAAAAGTGGCAAAAGCTGCAGGTGACCACTGTTCGCTTCAACCGTGAGCATCATGCTTTTAATGGTGAGTTCGGACATCTTTTTAAAAAAACGTAACGTGGTGTTTAATGTTGCCATGACGATGACAGTTGCCACGTTTAACCGCATTTCAAGTGATCATTTTAACGTAAACCATGATCTTTCCCCAACCCTAAGCAAGTGGTTTATGTACACACGTAGAGGCCAAGTTTGGTCCACAGGCCACCAGTTGGACATCCGCCGCTCTCAGAGGACACACAGTAATGAAACGGCTGCTTAAAGCACTTTAACAACAGAGTGTGGATGCACTCAAGCAAACAGCATCACTCACACACACACACACATCTGCAGGCAGACCAGAGATGCAGATAATAGCCTCTGGTGGTCTGTTTGCTCCATCATCATGAAACACACACAACACACACACTAGTACATAACTACACATAATGCTCCCACAGGAACAAACGTGTCATCAATCATACACACACACACACACACACACACAAACAGTCCATCCGGGCTCATGACATCATCATCATCAGCGTAGAAAATGTTGTTTCTTGGAGGTCTGGATCAGCAGAGAGCAGCAGCAGATGGTGTTTGGCTCGCTCTCTGCCAAACTTCTCAACGACTTCCCTCCCTCATTCACCCATCATCAAGACTGTCGCTGTATTTTTGACCGAGTCGACCCAAACAACAGCAGCAGCGGCAGCGGCAGCGGCGTCGGCCTCGCTGACCTTGAGTTTTTGTTTTTGTTTCGTTTGGTCTGTGAGTTTTTTGTCACGTGAGCGGTGAAGTCGATCTGCAGGCGTGCGGCAGCATTGAGTCGACCCTAAAGGAAATCCATCTTCCATTAGTTAGTGTCACGTTGCCAGTCGGATGCTGGCCATCACGCCCCCCACCCCCCCCCACCCCCCCCGCTGTGACCGTGACACCAACTTTAACTTTATCACCCACAGCTCCAGGTGGAAGGTCGAGTTAAACAACCAGCTAGATTACTGTACAAGTCTCAGAGTAAAACACACAAAACTTGGATTGTTGCAGTGAGATGAGGACTTTTCTAAATAATCCCAGGAAGTACTGATGTACTTGGTTAAAACCAGGCCACGTTTGGTTGAAAAGATAACAGTTCAAGACATCAAGGTTACATGTTACAGCTGCATTTACATGACAATATTTCAGCTTGTAGTTAAGATCTGCTTCACACTGAAATAGTCATTAAAATGCCTTTTGAAATTACTTTAAACATCACCCTCCAGACATGTTTTAGGACAAAAATTCTCTGTTTGGAATAATAAATGGTGTTTGAAATGTTTTACCTTGTTAAAAATCGGGAGACACTCAGCAGACATTTCTCCATTCTCTGTTTAGGAGCAGCTGAGATTGTCACTAAAATGAGAATACAAAAGTAATCCCCCTCAATCATCACTTATGACCCACTAGAAGTGTGTGGTGGGGTATTTATCTGCAGAGACTCTGCCCTCTGCCTGTATTTCTTATTATTTTGCTGTGTTTGAGACGTTTCTGGGCGTCAACCTTTGGGCAGTGGGTGTGTAGCCTCCAGCCAATCACAGTGGGCAGGGTGTGAGGTCAGGATTTGTAGTGTAGCGACCAGGTTACATCTCTGTCTCTGTCTCTCTCCTCTCCTCTGCTCTGCTCTCTGTCTCTGTGTCATGGATGTATAAAGAGCAGCAGGTCTGTGTGTCTGTTGACCGAGGGCAGGGCTGAGCTACACACACGCAGAGCAGAGAGGCCACAGCGGACAGGATGAAGCTCTGCATTCACACAAAATCCAGCAACGAGGCACCTTCCCGCAGGGTTGTGGGGGTGTGGGAGTGTTTATTTGTGCTTTAGACCGTAGCTGCCATGAAACAATCAGAAAATAAAGTTTTATTTATCTGACTCACTGCTTTGTTCTCGCCAGCGCTGCTTGTTCTCCTCATTCACTCTCTAGCTTGTTCAACCATCTCTCTCTCTCTCGCCGAGGAGGAGGAGCCAACTTTGAATGCTGTGTGTTTACAAACACCAACCAACAAATCCTGCATAGTATACCTTTAAGTGAGCTGGTCAGGTTAGGCTAACCCATTGTCGCTAACTTCAGGGCTAATCCCCTTCATTTTAATCAGCAGATGGAAAACAAGACACAAGAACTTGGCTTCGGTCTTGAGGAGTTGTAGCATTTATTCACTGACGAATAACCCAAACTGTACACACACTGCACTGCTACGTTCACAGCTATACTGCTAACTTCATACTCTGTTCTCCAGTCGCCAGCCTCAACGTCAAACACACACTCTCTCTCCATCTCTCTCTACTGCACACTCACTACGCACTGAGCTATCCCTTAAAGGAGCTACGCTGCTTGTACAAAACTATAGTAAGTAAGTTAGTTAAAATCACTGGCGATGGACTCAGCCAATCACCAGTTGTTCTGGTGAACCAATTTAACTCAGATTTAAGTTGATCACAGAGAAACTTTCCTCCTTCAGCTGATGAATGTGAAAACAAACTCTGAACATACATCATTCAGCACAGAGAAGAAGAACAACATCCAACTGAAGGAACAAGAAGAAGGAACTTTAATATGTTACTGAAAAACAAATGTATTTCAGTTTTAACCTAAATTTCAGGACTTAAAATATGTGCTAACTAGGATGTTGCTGCTTTTAATCAATTTCTTGGCTGCGCTGAGACACAACATAAGTGAGTGTTGGACCGCTCATGTGCCAAGACAAGTAAAAAGTACATCTGCCATGCTTGCAAAAGTTGACTAATATGTGATAGAGGTAAAGAATTATTTTTCATTTGATATCACTTGATAATTACATGATTTATATTAGATGTATGAAATAAGGTGAACAGGAATCAGTAACCCATAATAAAATAGTCTTGATACGCTCCTTTATAGAAAGTCACAAACTCCATTCAAAAGTTGAGCAGTTTAATTTGGTCTTGTTAAGGACAAATATTACATTTCTTATTAATCTAATGTCTATAACACATTCTTAGTTGTTAGTGTATTTTGCTAGCATTCATCTCTGGTCCTTTGCTGTTCACTGGCAACTGTTGGTCTCTGAATTTTACACACAAGTAAAATATCCCCACGTAAAGAAACACTAGTTACTCCCCAAACACCCTGAATGCAGCACATTATGATGTGCAAACCCTGTGAGCCTTAATTAAATTACTGATATCAATATATATCACAAGATAATTAAGCTTACATTGATAGAAATGAGCTACGTTTCACAATTATGTCATGTGTGAAACAAAAACCTTTGTTTCTTATTTATGGTTTAATTTGAATTTGGACGACAGAAATCATATTAATCATATCCTCATGACGTGATTCCACTGAAAGAGGGTAAATAATTACAATACATAATACTTATTTTCCACAAATTTCCTCTACCCCTACTTTAAAACCCATCCCAACAACCATATAATCAATATAAAATCCATGTTGTCCTGTGTGGTTGGGGCTGGGATACCAGGGGCACTGACCTTTCCTCAATGTCATTTCCAACGTCCCTCCCCTCCCTCTGGCGTTATCGACAGCTCTCTGTTGGCTGGTTCGGGGGCATCGGTTTGCCCGATCAATAGAAAACACCCCCACAAAAACACCTCTGGAGAGGAGCAGCGAGAGTTTCATTCCCTCACAGTCCAATGAAAATGTTCCTTTCCAAAGTACTGACCAGGTATCAGATTACTTCCCGCTGCAAACCAGTAAACTGTCCTGCTGGGAGGACGACATCGCCGCCTGGTTTTATGTTAAAGGTCTGGTCGCATCAGAAAGCGGTGCAGCAAAAATCTGAACAGGGTCTCACGAACCTGACATCTTATTGTTAAAACAGTCACTATTAAACACAGTGTTTGTTTGGATGTAAAATCCCCTTAATTTATGTGTGTAATAAAATAATCTCAATTTCAGATCTATTTTTTTTATGTTTTCTAGAAATGGACCGGCCAAAATAATAAATTACATTTTTTACAACTTTTTTTTAATGGTATATTATGTATTCTACCTAAAACAATAACAGTAAATGATCAAAAATATTTTATTTAAACATTTATCTCTTCACTGTAACCCATGACCTAATTTCATGGGTAGTTTTTCACTTTTTACAGAAAAAACCTGCTAATAACATTAAACTGATAGATTCACTGAGGAAAAAATGGACCCTTTTGACAAAAAATTATTTAATTCCAACTCATCTGAAATTAATGAATTATTTCAATAAAACAGACGTGTTGCGGTAATGAACCGGCTGTTACAGAAGATGACAAATACAATTATGCTAATAAGCACTTCTATATTTAACAGTCTGATAACCTTTTCACCTCCTACAATCCTTAAACCCTTTCTCTGAGAGGTTTTCCAATCATTAAGAGAAGAAAAAAGGTTATTCAAGAAGGAAAAAGTTCTCTGAAGTAGCTTTTTCGTTAACTGTTGGTTAGGAAACTTGTTAGCTCATATGCTAACGGGACAGTTGACAATTTATTCAAGAGACATATTTGTGCCATCGACTCCTGACATAACTGTAATGTTTGTAACTCAGACCTCTGTTGTGGAGCTGTTTACTTCATAGAGGACATTAAATAAAACCGTTTGGTGTAACATAAGCTAGCAAGCTGAGAACATGCTAGCTTTAGTCAGTCACAACAGCTCACTAAGCTTTTTTTCTAATTATTGAAAGAGGGAAACATTATTCAAGAGGGAAAAAAGCTCTCTAAGCTAGCTACCTCAACTGTTATTTAGCAAACCCGTTAGCTCATACGCTAACAGGATAGTTGATACAGTTTATTCACGAAACGCGTATTTGAGAAACCAAATCCTGTCTGATAACTGTATGTAACCCACACCTCTGTTGTGCAGCTGTTTACTTCAGCAGCAGATGTTAAAATAAAACTGGGTGGTAACACAGTTCATAAACTACGATAGCGTCCTCCATTTTGGACTCTCTAGTTTGCTATCAGTCAACGATGCAAGTTTGTGTGTCAACGTTTGCCAGAGTTTATCTTTAAAGGCAGGAACAGGCTTCTCCGGGCTGTTAGGAGTCATAAACACCAAATAGATTCTTTATATAAAGCCACAAATTATGCAAAGGTTAGGTTGATGTCAAAACAACCACCTCAAAGGATAACCAAACTACCACCACCCAAGTAAAATCAATACCAAAGAAAATAATCATTTATATACATACAGCCAACACACACACACACACACATTTTTACACTCACACCAGCCCACCATATATACACATGTTCAGAGCGATACATTTGAAGCTATTTAAACAAGCACCGAGGTAGCCTACTGCAAGCCACCATACAACAACTCAGGTGTCACCTGACGATAGTTAGTGTCCCTGCAAATCACTACAACTTTTACTTTTTACACACATAAAACATTTTTCAGAGGGCAGGACACTCGTTAACCTATTTGCAACGGCCTCAGTTTGAAATTCATTATGTGGTAGCCTACACAAAAAAAAACTGAGTGCTGTTCTCTACTGCCTTAACTTTGACTGCTGTTCATTTATTTTTAGTAAACGATTATAATTAGACTTGAAAATAATCCCAATCATCCCAAACAACATGCGGAGGAGGTTGAGGCTCGGGTTGTGTATTAACCCCAACAGGCTCCATCATGACAGTGTTAGTGCAGCCTGTGTGTAGCCTGAGAGGCGAAACCCAGGGTGAAAAATGTCCTCACAAAGCTCCCTGCTGCTCATGAAGCTTATTGCTCGATCTGAAGGTGAACCAGACAAGTGTAGCAACATCTCTATAAACTCAGAGCTTCTTTCATCAGACAGCTGGCTAATCAGAAGACACTGTTTAGATAATTTATAGTGAGTAAATAAAACTGAAGCTGTAAAAGTGAGGGAGACTAAGTGGGATTGTGAAAAGTAACCCCTGTGGTAATTCAACACTTGTCCTGACGATCAGCCGCCTACCTGCTTCTCTGTGCGCCCTGGTGCAGTTTGGGTAAACATTTCACAGGTTGAGCCTATTATCTGGCTGTTGGCGGCCATATGAGTCATGTATTTACCTGCAGGGGTGTGCACAGCGCGAAGCAGTCAAAAGAAAAGGTAGCCTGCTTCTTCAGGTTACCTGCTCCCTGCCCAGGACAAAGAATCTAACATTCTGAAGGTTTGGCTTTGAGAGCTGAGGGTGTGTTCGCAGTCAACAAGTTCAGAGCGGTTTATTTAAAGTCTGCAGCTTTTATTAGAATTCCACAACCAAGTAGCAGCATCGTAACACTTGAAAATGCCGCTAAAACCTTTAAAAACAGAACTGTAGTGCAGTTTGTTAGCAGTGAGACGCAATCAAAAGCTCCAATTAAGCGCAATTAAAATTTTACATTAATACAACTGTCCTATAACTGAACTGACAACTTTGCACATCATCTGCTGTCACCACATGATCCTCTTAAACATATAAAGTTCAAAAAAACATTAATTTTGCTCTCTTATTAGTAGGCTTGTGATAATTTTGGGACCTAAAAGTGGGCTCACAAGCCTCTGAAGGTGATGAAACTGTAATTTACTTTATTGTACAAGTGTTGTTATCATCTGTCTACCTCCCCGTGGATGCCAGCGAGCAGTAAAGCAGTAAACTGATGTAAGTTTATGAGGACGAGGTCATCTGAGGGCAACTTGTGTCTGGAAATGATGGGTTGGTTGGGACAACAGCAGGGATGCAGCAATCTGACTTTTCTCTCCCCGTACTTTTAATGATACCTAAACTAAACCTGATACTCGTTTTAGTCATTTGTCGAGTAAAAATGCCTTAGTCTTATGTGATATTTTCTTAGTCTTATGTGATATTTTCTTAGTCTTATGTGATATTTTCTTAGTCTTATGTGATATTTTCTTAGTCTTATGTGATATCATCAATATTTTAAGACTTTCGACTGTTGGTTGAAGAAAACTTGATGACATCACCTTGGCTTTTAGGAAACTGTGACGGACATTTTTCACGGTTTTCTGGCATTTCATAGACCAAACGATGCATCGATTAATCAAAAAAGTAATCGTCAGATGAATCCATAATGAAAATAATCATCAGTTGCAGCCCTACTAAATACCATCGCTCTCTTTTCCTCAAACACAAGCTCACAGCGTGAAACACCTTCAGTAAAAAAACACGAGGAGGTAACATTAAACGCCTCTTGACTGTAAATGCAGTTCATACACCATCTCTGCTTATTTTCATTATTTTGCCTTACAAAACAGTATCTGACAGAGAAACACTGTTTTCATGGTTATCTGTTTCCAGTCAGACAGCAGCAACATAACACCAGTCAACGTGACCACTAAAAAACAACATATGGCGCTAGAACAGGGGTGGCATCCCTTCAGTATGATGGTGGACTGTGGCGTCTAACAGTAAAACAGTCGTGACAAGACTTTTATAAGTCGCGCACAGCAGCAGCCGTAGTCAATCTGTAGCGGTAAACCTAGATGCTGATAGCAGCGACATACCAATGATCATCAGTAACATAAACGGTTAATGGACTGTACGTATACAGCATTTTTCTAGTCTTATCGACTCCAAACGCTTTACAACACATGTCAACATTCACCCGTTCACACACTCACTCATACACTGAGTACAAATAACAAGACTTTCAAACTGCATGCAGGTGATACACCAATCCTTCCCGGAGAAGTGACGTCATCTAATGTGACTTTCTTTCATTTCATAAGGTGATTTTTGGCTTATTAGGAGGAGGCGTGTTGGGTGGATGGCTAGAGGAGGGCAGGTGAGCACAGACCACCGACTGGACATTTTTACCATCTTGTGCAGCATTTTAAATGGAGATTTTTATGGTCCACATCCAGCATTTTGGACATTTTTGTTGCATTTTATTGTTTTAACCCAAGCCATGATCTTTGCCAAACCCTAACCACGTGGTTCTGGTGCCTAAACCTAACCAACGACGTTAAATGACACGTGAAAAGGTTAAAAATGCGACATTAAACTGGCGTATACACTGCAAGTGTAAAGTTGTGTTATTTGTACGCAAGATTGTGAGACCAGTTTGGCTCATCAGGAGCGATAAAGCGCTTCCTATTGAAAGCCCCCTACAAGGCTTCTATGCTCATACACGCACTGGACTGGAGGAGCTGGGAATCAACCCGCCGACCTTCTGATTGGTGGACGACCCGCTCTACCTCCTGAGCCGCACATACCACTCAGAACTGGCGCCGCTAGAACAAGAATGTCATACCAATAGCTGCTTTTAATATCAGTGTCGCTCTTTGACCTCTTCAGGCCTCTAAATTGTCTTTTGAGAAGCTCAGTGGTGGAAAGTAACTAAGTACATTTATTTAAGTTCTGTACTTAAGTACAGCTTTGAGGTACTTGTACTTTACTTGAGTATTTCCATGTGATGCTACTTTCTACATTTCAGAGGGAAATATTGTACTTTCTACTCCACTACATTTATTTGACAGCTTTAGTTACTTTTCAGATGAAGATTTGACACAATGGATAATATAACAAGCTTTTAAAATACAACACATTGTTAAAGATGAAACCAGTGGTTTCCAACCTTTTTGGCTTTTGACGTCTTACAAAAAGCAGTGTGTAGTCGGGGTCACATTTCACATGTCTATGAGTTGTTAACAGCTCCACCAAATAGTGATTTTTCCCTCTAAACTTCTCACATGCTTTCATTTCAATAAATGTTCAAATGATCCAATATTTCACCACAAAGATTAGGAGAAAAAGCCTAAAAACTGAGAGGAGATTTGTATATCAGAGCTTTGTTTTAAATATAAATAATCCCCCTCTGGCTGAACCTGTAGACATAAGCAACCTGTGCTGATGAGTCACAACATGCAGTAGCCTCATGTTCAGGGGTCATGAGTCAGAGGCTGAGATCTGCTGCTTTATACTGGTGGAGCAACCTTGCGAACAAAATAGAAAAAAAAGGAGCAAGTAAGGGTGGAAAAATACAGAAATTGTGTATCTTTCACAGCAGAACCTGCTCTGTCTGCTCTGTCATGATGCAGACTGCACCTCCATCATCTCTCTCTCTCTCTCTCTGTTATGACTCCATCACATCTGTCCGACCTCAGCCTTCTCCTCCACTGCACTTCTCCTTCTCCCGACGGCCTCTCCTCGCAAGAGGAAGAGGAGGAGGATGAAGAGGAGGATGAGGAGGGCTCCTGCACCCCCCCGCCCCCCCCATCACCCTCTGTTAACACCGGAGCCCGACAACATTATCAGCACCGATCCTTATCCATGTGATCCGCGCACAAACCCCAGAGGCAGCGCGACAACAAGCAGCCAATCATCATCATCACCATAATAACAGTCTAAGAATGAAGCTTTATTATTATTATTATTATTATTATTATTATTATTATTATTATTATTATGGGATGTACTCACTCGTCTGGGCGCGTGTCCTCGCTCATTTTTTCCGTTTCACCTCCGGTAATAATAAGCTGCCGCCGCGGCTGCACGGTGCGGTGTCTTCATGTTTCCTCGCCCTTCAGCAGCAGCGGCAGAAGCGGCGGCGGCTCCGGTTCTCTCTCCGGTTCTCTCCCGCTCTCTGCTCGGTTCTTTAATCCCGGTGTGTGTTGTTTATTCTCGGATATCCCTGCCGACTCTCCTCCTCCTCCTCCTCCTCCTCCTCTTCTTCTTCTTCTCCTTTCACTTCTTCTCAATTACTGGAGCGCATCCGAGGAGGCGCATCCGACCTCCTCAACCACCACCACCTCCTCCTCCTCCTCCTCCTTCTCCTCCTCCTCCTACGCCTCTTCTTCTTCTTCTTCTTCTTCTTCTACTTCTTCTTCTTCTTCCTCTTCCTCCTCCTCCTCCTCCTCCGCCGCCTCCTCCGCCTCCTCCTCCTCCTCCTCCTCCTCCTCCCCCGCTGGGTCGGGCTGGAATGCGGTGACCGAAAATGGTGCGCTGGTATCGGTGAGGATGGCCCCGGACGAGCCCCATCTCCTCCTTACTCCATGTTGGATTCAGTGCGCGCAGGCAGAGCGGAGCGAGGAGGAGGAGGAGGGGTGACGTCACACCCGAAGGACTGCAGAGTCACGTGCCATTACCATATAATAATAATAATAATAATAATAATAATAATAATAATAATAATAATAATAATAATAATAATATAGGCTGTGACAGTATTGGGACAATATTAGTAGTATTGCTAGTAACAACTGGAAGAATAGTAATACTTTTATTAAGTATCATGTAATTAGTGATAGAGGTAGTTTGTAAACTAACAGGACTTAAAATAATAGTGTTACATGTTTTAGTTATAGTAATAGTAGAAAACGTAGTAGCCTAATCTGTATCAGTACTGGTGGTAATTGTTGTACCAACATTAGTGATAAAAGTACTAGTAGTAGTGGTAGAAATACTCATTGTGTGGTAGTACTGGTGGTTGTAGTGGTAATAAAGTTAAAGTTAAAGTAATAGACGAAGTAGCTGTGGCAGTGGAGTAGTAATAATAGTAGTAGTAGTAATAAAAGTAGTGGTAGCAGATATGGTATTAATATCAGCAATTGGAGGTGATTTAACTAGATATATACTCAAGAACTGTACTCCAATAAAATGATATAAGTATTTATATTTTATGCTGCTTTACATAAATGGTGAAATACAATATTCCAAGTACTTTTACTTTTAACAGTAGTCAGTACATTTCGCTGACAACTCATCTGTGCTTTTACTATGTGAAGTTTTGAACTGAGGACTTTTACATGTTAGAGTATATTTACACTGCAGTGTTGTTATTTTTGCTATAAGTACAGGATGTGAATATTTCCTCCCTGGCTGGTAGTGGTAATAGTAGTAGTACTGGCAGTAATAGAAGTATTAGTAGTGGTAGAAACAGACAAAGCAGCAGTTCATATGGAGATAAAACCTTTAATCTGCTGGCGGAGCAGCAAACCAACACCAACAGACTTCATAAACTGATTAAGAAGATCGGCTCTTTCATTGGCTGCAAACCAGACACCTTTGAAGTTGTGGTGGAGAGGAGGACGCTGGACAAACTGGTATCCATTACGAATAATCTGATCATCCTGACCACCACGTACTGGACAGACAGCCGAGCACTTCCTCTCACAGAGTGGTCCAGGAACATTTTTCCTGCCCATTAACTTCGCTCATGATGAATCTTTATACTCCTACTCTACCTCACTGCATTTTTAAAACTTCAACAACTTTGCATACTTTACTAATGTATACAGTATCTTATCTTATGTTTATATTTTATATTTTATTATATTTAGAGTGTATTCTAGTGTCCCGGGCAATGCCTGCATAACCTGCTGCTGTAACACAAGACTATCCCAATTTAGGATCAATAAAGTACATCTATCTATCTATCTATCTATCTATCTATCTATCTATCTATCTATCTACTCTTTTATACTCTGTGATACTTTACTGTGACACCTAAATTTTTACTACACGACTTCTGCAAACTATTTACATCCTCATCAGTTTGGGATCAGCTGATCATCTGTTGGAGTTTCCACATTTATAAACTGTATATACATATATATATTATACACTGTGTTTCAGTGACACACAGTGGTCTTGTCGTGTTACTGCAACTTCATCCTCACATCTGCTCCACAGCTGTTCCAACTACAGTAACCTACAACACTGAATGTTTATTTGGTAAAGAAATAGTGGACACGACTCTGTATGTGTTTTTTGTTTCATAGACCTTATTTAACAAGGTTTTTTTTTACAACTTTGTCACACTTGATTTGTTTTTTTCTTGTGCAGATGCTCAACTTCCTGTCCGGGGATTTTAATGTGTCAGAAATAAAAACCTGCAGAGCTTCAGGTGATATTCACTGGAATAAAAAAACTGTCTGCAGGGTCAAAAACATGGTCAGAGTTCAGGTGATATCAATGTCTAGAGTTTTAGTAAAATATACAGGAGACATTTTGTTGAGTGTCAAAGAATCAAAGTGATACTCCAACTAAAATCTTTCTTTGAGTATGAAAATCTTTCCTTCTTAACAGAGAACATAAATTACACTGTCCAAGGAAACACAAAGAGGGAATTTGATGCTAAAAACACTGTAAATGTGTCAGATATTCACTTGATATGACTAACTCAGACTGCTGAAGCTGAATATAAGCTTCACATCAACTTTTAAATGACTGTGTAGACACACTGTGGATTTTGGCCTCCACCTGACTGCTGTTTTAAGACACACTAGAAAAATTGTGAACCGTTCTTTAAGTTACACCCCTCATCATTAACATTTAGGACTTTCCAATCGGAATTTTTACAGTTATTATCTGATATTTACCTGAAATCCTTTAAAAATCTGCTCCTACTTTTAAAATTCTTTTACAAACTGTTGATTAAACTTGACCTTAGTTTGCTGAAAACATGTTTTTTCCATATCCTAGAGACACTGTGTTTACATCTTTTCAATTAAAAAATCACTAAAATATGTTATTTGTCAAAAGGTGCCCAAACTTTTGCATACAACTGTATATACCTATACACTACAGGATCCTTCTCACTGAAATATTTGCACGTTCACTTATATAGTTTAAGGTATTGTAATATATATTGTATGTAGGTTATTTTAATTAATAATTTAACTAATTTAATTTCTTATTTCAGTCTCATTTATTTAATTAGAATAGTGCTTCATCAATTTTCTTGCTGTAACTTGAATTTTCCCCCCAATGAACAATAAAGTTTTATCTAATAAAAGGTTTCTGTTACTGCAATAAAAGTTTCTTAAACAGGGAAGATCATTACAGTCATCAAGATTTACTAAAACAGGTTGAGGATTCAAACCATCCAACTCCTGCTAACAAACACTTTTTAATTCTTTAAATGTTCCAAACCTCAGATTGACAGCAGAGCTGCTGACATGACGTTAGCTCTGTGGCTAACAGGGTTCACACTACAACTCCCAAACTCCCAAAGGACAGTGCTGGCAGTGTGAAGCATCACTCAGTACAGAGATGATAGATTCTACATTTATCCCTGTCAGGACTGTGGTGGTTCACCACAAAACAGTCTGAACTAATCGGCTTTACAGCAAAGGAACAAATAAGGTAGAACATAAAGAAAAATATAGAAATCATATCTGCATGAGATAAAATAAAATGATCCTTTGGTTGTTGTCGACTGTCTTTCACCTCTTTTTGTGAAGTAAACTGGAAACTGTTTGTAGAAGTTAAAAAATGTGTTTTGAAATAACTGTTGATTTAACATCAATGTTGACCAGACGACATTTGTTGAACTCAGTTCAAGATAAAGATAAAAATAAGTTAATAGTTACATGAAAACTGGCTGCACAGTTCAGTGTTTGTCTGTCCAAAACTTTTAGTCTCTTGTGACAAAAAGTAAATCTAAAATCATGGTTTGATTTTTGATCACCTTGTGAAAAACCTCAAACTTTCAACCCACATAATTAAGCTAAGCAAAATCTTTTCACATGTCTTACTCCTCCCACCCGTCAGGTACAGTCTCACCTTTGCTCCATGATATTTCAAAATAATCCTGTAAATCAGAAGGAGGAAACAAACTCACAAACAGAGCTACAATAAAAGGAGGAGCAACACTGGAAAGACAAGAAAGCTGCAACGTCACTCTCTAGAAGTTAAACTTAAGGTTTGTCAGAGTGACAGTAGAGCAGCAGTCGAGTCTCTCCACTTCTGTCCAAATAAAAATTAAACTGAGTTCATCAAGTCTTTCTCAACAACACAGCAGAGTCTCTGCCAAACACTGGTGAGTACAACTGATCATATTTAATGTTTCAACAACCAGCTTTAACACAGCAGACAGGAAGTTCCACTCTTTTCATTTCATACTGACACTTGTGAAATTAGTGACAATATAACCAAAGATGTTTTTACACAGATTCAGTGAAACAACTTTAATTGTTTTTTAAACAGTCTCTCTGTGTCAGTTCTCAGGACTTTTGTAACTTGTAACTGAATCTCTGTGGTTTCGAGTTCAGCTTCACTCCAACCTTCCTGGTCTTATTACTATTTACTGATCACTTCCTACAGACACACTGCATTCTATTTCCTGTAGCTGTTTCACATTAAAAGCTTTCTACCAACAAGCAGCAGCTTTTATTGTGAAGCATCTGCACCAAGTTAGCAGAGCTTTGTTAGCAGTGCTATTCTTCAATAACAGTTGGTCTACACAACAAGATATGGACATATTCTGTGTTATGTTGTCAGTGGTTCATTTTAAAGATTGTATGGAAGAATAGTACAAGAAGAAACAGCCACAATGAGCTGTTAGATAAAGAGCTGCAGATGACAGTCTCTTACTGTGTTTGTGTAAACCAGCTCACATAAAACACGTCACCAAAGTAAACAACAACTTTAAACTCACCATGCAGCCTTGTGGATAACTGTTTGAGCTGCCAGCACGACTTCAATGATCACGGTTGCTCACGACTCCGTTCACGTGTTCCCATCCCGATCAATAACAGGGAAAATATAATTCAATATTACTTTACCTAATATCACATGTTATACTTAATACAACAATAATTATCCATATTTCTTTTCAAATAATTGAAATTTAATTTTAAACAAATTGTTTCTTTTGTTTTTCACACTCAGTGTGTAGATATGTCTGCTGCCAGCTGTCTGCGATCTAAAGATCAGTTTCTGTGCTCCATCTGTCTGGATGTGTTCACTGATCCAGTCACCACACCATGTGGACACAACTTCTGCAAAAACTGCATCACTGAACACTGGAACAGTAATGACCAGTACCTGTGTCCGATATGTAAGAAGGCTTTCTACACAAGACCTGAGCTTCACGTCAACATTTTCATCTCTGAGATGGTTTCTCAGTTCAGACAGGAAGCTCAACAGAAAGCCAGCAGCAGCAGCTCAGAGCAACAAGCTGCCAAACCAGGAGAAGTTCCCTGTGACGTCTGTACTGGAACCAAACTGAAGGCCCTGAAGTCCTGTCTGGTGTGTCTGACCTCCTACTGTGAGACTCACCTGGAGCCTCATCTGACAATGTCAGGTCTGAAAAGACATCAGCTGATGGACCCTGCGGAGAACCTGGAAGACAGGATGTGTATGAAGCACGATAAACCTCTGGAGCTGTTCTGTAAGACTGACCAGACATGTGTCTGCATGCTCTGCTCTATTTTAAACCACAAGACACATGAGTTTGTTCCTCTGAAAGAAGAATATGAAGGAAAGAGGGCAGAGCTGGGGAAGACAGAGGCTGAAATTCAGCAGCTGATCCAGAAGAGACGACTGAAGATTCAAGAGATCAAACACTCAGTTGACCTCAGTAAGGAAGATGCAGACAGAGAGATAGCAGAAGGTGTTCAGGTCTTCACCACTCTGAAGGAGTCTGTTGAGAGAAGCCTGAATGAGCTCATTGAGACGATTGAAGAGAAGCAAAGAACGACAGAGAAACAGGCTGAAGACTTCATCAAAGAGCTGGAACAGGAAATCTCTGAGCTGATGAAGAGAAGCTCTGAGGTGAAGCAGTTCTCATGCTCTGAAGACCACCTCCACCTCCTCCAAAACTTCCCATCCCTGAAAGCTGCTCCACCTACCAAAGACTGGACAGAGGTCAGCGTCCGTCCACCATCATATGAGGGGACTGTGGTGAGAGCTGTGGCTCAGCTGGAGGAGACACTCAGTAAAGAGATGAAGAAGCTGTTTGAGGCTGAGCTGAAGAGGGTCCAGCAGTATGCAGTGGATGTGACTCTTGATCCTGATACAGCACATCCTGAACTCATCCTGTCTGATGATGGAAAACAAGTAAATCATAGTAATGTGAAGAAAGATCTCCCAGACAACCCAGAGAGATTCTCTTACTGTGTTTGTGTTTTAGGAAAGCAGAGTTTCTCTTCAGGCAGATTTTACTTTGAGGTTCAGGTTAAAGAGAAGACTGACTGGGATTTAGGAGTGGCCAGAGAGTTGATCAACAGGAAGGGAAGAATAACAGCTAGACCTCAGGATGGTTACTGGACAATATGGTTGAGAAATGGAAATGAGTACAAAGGTCTTGCTGGGCCTGGTGTCTGTCTCTCTCTGAAGTCTAAGCCTCAGAAGGTGGGGGTGTTTGTGGATTATGAGGAGGGTCTGGTCTCCTTTTATGACGTAGATGCTGCAGCTCTTATCTATTCCTTTACTGGCTGCTTCTTCACTGACAAACTCTACCCATACTTCAGTCCCTGTAATAATGATGGTGGTAAAAACTCTGCTCCTCTGATCATCTGTCCTGTCAATCAAACTGAGTAGAGTAATCACATGTTTTATGTCATAATTGTGTCTTTGTTTTTGAAGAGAGTAAATATACAAACACATTCTTGTTTATTATGAGAAAAAACACAAACTAGGATTTCTATCTAAAATTAAATCTCTATTTAAACATCTGATCAAATCCACAGAACTTTAGTTTCATTTCTAGTGAGAAACACAAAGTTTCAAAAAAAAGAACTTTCAATTTGAAGTGAAACCACAGAAAACAAAGTGTGAATATTTCACAGTGTCATAAAGCTTCATTGTAGAGTTCGGCCGAGACCATGACTCCACAGAATATGTGTCAGTATTTTACAGGCTGTAATAAGTGCTGAAACACTTAATGACAGAACAACAGAAATGAATTGATTGATTGATAATCATTTAAATTATTTGTCAGACAAACATTCTCAGGCTCCATCTTTTTAAATGTGAGGTTTTGCTGCTACTCTCTGCTGTATATGATGATAACTTGAATATTTTTGGGTTTTGGACTGTTGGTCAGACAAAACATTCAAAGACACCTTGAGCTCTTAGAAACTGATGCACAGTTGATTAATAGAATATGTGTATAATTTGTATAAAGGATTTTCTTATTTTGTCTGAGGTTTGTTTCGTTTCTGTCCACTTTGGCCAATTTGTTTGTTTGAATATTGATGAGATTGATTATCATTTAAAGAAATCTGTAAATATGTGATTGTTAAAAATCTGTAAATTAAACTATGTCTGTATTTTTAATGTAAAGCTTTAAAAACATGGCCTGAGTAAGCAGTGACTTGTTGAACACCAAACACAAAAAATAAAACCTGGTTTACAGAGAGGCTGTGTTTGTGTTTCTGTTACAGTTCATTAACAATCACAAATGTTTTTCTGCTTTCTTTACCAAACACTTATTAGTCTACATATGCAGCTTTGTATCATCATGTTTCAATATTTTCTCTCTGCACTGATTATTGTTTTTTACTTAATTGACCTACAATCTACTGAGAGGTTTGTTTTCTACTGAAGGAAATTATCCAAATGTTTTTTATTGTTGCACATTGTTGCACTTCGTGTCAACTGTACAGTAATCAATATTTCAATTAAAAGAGATTCAACAATAAATCTTGCAAACTTGTTCTGTACCAATAGAACAAACTACTATCAGCACAGAAAACCAGCCTGGACCAACAGCCTGTGGACTCCTGTTCCATGTCAATAGTCAGTAAATTGCACTGTTTCGTAGCCATTTTTAAAAGGTCAGTAATTCCCTAAAACAGCTGATTTCTGTAGTTTTTAAAGGATGGGTTCATAGTTGTTCAAATGTGTCTTAAAACAACAGTCAGGGGCCCAAATGAACATGAAACCTGTTTTTCTTGCTGTAATCATTCCTCCTGTTCATACTGACCATTAGAAGATCTCTTCATAATGCACTTACAATGGAAGTGATGGGGGACAAAATCCACACTTCTCCTTCTGTGTAAAAATGTATTTAAAAGTTTATCTGAAGCTAATATGAATCTTCAGCATCCAAATGACTCAAATCAAGAAGATATCTTTCAATGTTACAGTCTTTTTAGTGCCAAAGTCCCTCTTTTTAGGGCCTGAGCACCGAAGATGTGAGGGCACTATTGTATTTCCCATGTTTGTTTCTTTCTTTCTTATTATTCCGCCACTTCAGACCTAAATTTGACCCCCTAAATATGCTCGAAAACTCACCAAATTTGGCACGCACATTAGGTCTGGTGAAAAATTTGATAAAATCTAAAAATTAAGTGCCAAAATGTGCTTTCTAGTGCCACCGTCTCATCAAGACCTACAAATCATATGCTGACACCCCTGACTATCTACCGACTGGCTGTCTCCTCCGAGGGCGTTAAAGGTATCGATTTCAAACTTTGATACATGACTTGTGTCAAACAGAGGCTTCTGACGTCTAAACTATAAGTCTGACCACTTTCAAACCTGTATCAATGGATTCGCAACGAAATTTCCTATAAACAGATATGATTTTTAATGCAAGATTTGGACAAAGTAATGGGATTTATGAGGAGATTTCACAAGAAGTGTACTTTGACATTTTCCTCTCCAACTGAGAGGGAGAGAGAGAGGAGGGAAGACAACATATTTTTTCTCTCCTCTTTGGAAGCGACACGTAAAATGATGCTCCAAGGGATGACGGTCTCCCTAACCAATCAACAACCAGAATGCAATACTGACATCGAGTTGGTCCAATGATAGTTTTCAGAATTCATCTTCAATTCTCTCCACTGTAAGGAAGAGTAGCAGCAGTAGATAGCTCCTTGCGTTAGCCAATGCATCAGCTGGCTTGTTGTAGCAGCCTGAAGGACTCTTTATACATCCATGGAAGGACTGTTAAGGACTGTTGTTAAGCTAATGGGAGAAATTATCTGGACTGTGCAGTGCAGCAGCAGCAGGACACCGCCAGGGAGCGGCTGGAGAGAGAAGCAACCGGAGAAACAACCAGGAGAGTTAGCTTGTTTGTCATTGTTGATAATGATATCAGACTGGTTAAGCAGCAGCCATAAAGTTCTGTTAATTAACAAACAAGATCACCAAGAGTCACAAATGGATGTTGTGACATGAATACTTCATCTCCATGATAGAAAGAAGAAGACATCAGATAACGTGAGTCAGATAAGTTACAGCTTCTCTCTCTCTGTCTCTTTGGTCGCTAATTTCATCTCTGATGGTTAAATGTCTCTCTGTGTGGCTGTTGTGTGAATTTATCTCCTTAACAAGAATGCAGCAGGGATATATATATATAATGTGTTGTGGGTAGTTTGCTTGTTGAAGTTACAGTGAGCTGTCTGGACTCACTCATTCATGTGGAATTGATCCCGTTTTTAATTGAGTGGTTGTTCAGTCACCTGTTGATGTTGTATGTTTAGTGAATGAGAATGCAAGAGGTCTGGCTGCTTGCTTCTGACAGTTTCTTTACTTCATTTTTAAGCTGAGCCATATATTGAGTAATAAGCTTAAAGTGACTAGAATAACAAGTGTTAACTAGTGGTGTAACTGATCAGAGTTGATCCGTGACCCGTACAGATCGCCCCCCACGGTTTGGCAGGCATATGAACTGATTAATTGCAAAATGTAATGTCTCATTTAAGACAAAGTAAACAAACTGCTGTAAGTACAAGTCATGGCCAGACAGCACGTCGCTAACAGGGATTTTGAAGGGTAATGATCAAACAAGCATCTAACAGGTCCGAAGTGACATCTGTAGGTATGTTTACACGCTGTTTGATGTGCTGCAGCTGAGCAGCTAATTAGCATCTAGCTGCTAACTAACATTAGCAGAGAATGTTTGTTTGGTGGCTCGTTCAACAAGCTGCAGGACAAGACGTGTGTTCATGTTTCTAAGTTATCAAATCTTGATGATGTGGACAGAAGCTGTTTCATTCACTACTGTCTTTAAAAGAGGAAGGTATCATGCCTCATATTGCAATAATTGAGCATTGAATATTTCATATATTTTATTTTATTTTATTTAAACATTGGACAGCTTAAATGTTGTTTGTCTTGAATGTTTTCATTTAAGACCATGGGCAAAAGTTCATTGCTGTTTCGTGCTGTAAGTGTGTTACAGAATAAATAGAAAACAAAGTTTTATGTGTCTCCCCCTTTTTTTCGCTGATCCTAAAAATGATCCGTGACTCAAATCCGTCATACGATCAGAACCGTGAGTTTTGTGATCCATGGCACCCCCAGTGTTAACATGTCAGCTTTGTAGACAATATTTTGTATGTTGTGCACATAGATAAGAGTGTGTAAGTCATGTATTTGATACATGAATTAATACTTTCTGATGTGAACCTACACTTTTAGATCTGTGAATGTTTTTAGTGTTCAATCTTTCTAGTATTCAGCACTGATCTGTTCCTGTATCACATTATAAGCTTTGTGGTACTTTATATATTTCTGTATACTAAGAAAATGCATAGGAAACACGTGTAAATCATGTGATATCTTGTCTGTTTTTGATGAGAACGTAAATCTGTTGTCACAATAGAACAATACTATGACCATGATTGGCTCCAAACTAGTGGTGATGTCACAAATCCTGCTCGCATGTACACATGTTAAACGCAGATTTAAGGTGAGTTGAGTGAAACTTTCCTCCTTCAGCAGATGAATGAAAACAAACTCTGAACATACTGTACACATACACATATTTGGGATTTGTGAAGAGGATGCAGGAAACTCACCTGATGGGTCTCTACTTTAGTTAACACTGACCTCTGCTGGTGAGTAGCTGTAACTTCATGTCACACCTTGAGGTGAGTTGACATTTATTGTTTTGTCCTACATGGACTGAACTTTATATTTGTGTTAATATGGGAGAGATGTGTCTTTTATTTCCAGCAGAAACAAGTAGTGAACACAACTCTGACATATCATCACCTTTTAAGTTGATATGTTGAACTTGTTAGCAAACAGTTGCTTATTTCCACATCCAGCAGTTACGGAGCAACATTATCATTCATTTGGAGTCGTGTTTCTGTCCACCTGGTGAATCTAAGTCTAATATTCACTCTCTTTTAGCTCTGTTTTTGCTCTCTACCAACTCCTGAGGGAAATATCTGGCTCTTTAGCTGCTAAATGCTCCACTATGTTCACCAGCTAGTCTACAGCTAACTGTATCTGTTTGCCGTTTTGTGCTGAGCAGGTAGTGTACAGCGGCCCAAACTATGAGAGCGCTGAGAGTGAACCAGAACAGTAAAGTTGCAGCTGGACAGATAAACAATGAGCTGAAACTCACTATAAAGCTATGTAAAGCCGAGAGGAGCTGCAGAGTCACTGATAATTCTCTGTAGGTTCATCACTATGATCCACAACACATTACACACTGACAGTGAAAACATTTTCTTATGAAAAATATAGATTATAGCTGCTTTAAACAGAAACTCTTTAAAGAGGCCTCTCAGGTTGTATTGATGCTTTTCAAACACTAGATGGTGTCAGTGTCCAACAGTTCATCAGTCAGTCAGCAATATCACACTGTGCTGTCTGCTTTCGAGAGTTTATCAGCTCTATCAGAGTTTATGAGAATTAATCAGCAACAGACTACTGCACCATCCTAAAAAAGAGGGGATAGGGGAGAGTGAGGAATTATTGACTCAGTATGATCTAAAAAAAATAATGCTGCTGCCAAACATAAAAAAAAAGTTTCTATTCTGTAACACATGACTGCAAAACTGCAGAAAAAGTGACACAGACAGGTGTGAAGGAGACAAAATGTCTTGCCAAAACTAATTAATTCAATCCCAAATTAAAGCGTCAATCTGTCTCACTTTTAAATTCATATTTTACAGTTTCCAAGCAATTTAACGAAAGTATGTTAATATATAAAACCAAGACTTCCTTCCTGTCTATGTTCCATGTTAACATTTAAAGCTCAATATTGCAGCATTTCAGGTCAGTCCAAAATAGTCAATTCAGGGGGTGTTCGCCCCTGCCTATTCCCATACGGTCCACTGTTGATTTTAATCTCTTTAGCTCAAAATTGCATTTTTCTGTGTCATGTTCGATATTATTCTTCATCTCTTAGCAGATCTGGCCATCTTCATTATTAAATGAGGCCTGTTTCATTCCTGCATGGTAAGTATGTATTCTTTAGGAGAAACCATCAGGCTGTGTATTTCTTTCGATGATGGGGGAGCTTGCGCCCTTTATTTTGGGGGATTTATATTGTTGCTGCTCAGGGCGATGCCCCTCGACTCTAAATCTCTAGTAGAGTCTAAATGCAACAATTTTAGACTTTATTATCTCCATCATCCGTAGAATAAACATTATCTTTACTTCAGTCAGTCAGTCAGGACGACCACCTTTGCACGCATAGACTGTAGTTTCTCATATCATCCTGCATTCACATCTCTCATGTATCTGTTACTCATTTTTCCAGGGATGTCAACTGAGATCTGTTGCTCACACCAGCTGATTACATCTATTCTATAGCAGCTGCGATACAGCTTCATTGTAACCCATCATCTGCCACTGTCTTCATTCAGGTTAGCACCATTAAGGGCTTTCTTTAAGGTCGGGACGGCTACTTCTGCCCTCTGTATACACATCTTCATTCTTCCAGACGTCAGCACTGTTCTCGCCAATTAAGATCTCTTAAGCCACAATCTGGTAAGTCATACATATAATTAGTGGTGGTGTCCGAGCATCACAGCTTGTTGCTATCATTGTCGATCATGTTGGCATTTCTTCCTCTCATACATCAAATCTGGTTCATGGCAAAGTGCTATGTCTTACTTATAGCTATTTCACCCTGCTTTCGGGCTACCCTCTCTCTTCCCTATGCATTAAGTTTGGTTGCCGGATCTCACTCATCGGCTCATGGTTGCCTGATCTCTCTTACTTGCTCACACGCCAGCTCATGGTCTTCGGACTTCACACACCAGTACATGGTCACCTGACCTCTCATATCTGCTCAAGCATCAGTCCACGGTCTTCGGACCTCCTGCATCAGCTCATGCATCAGCACATGATCGTTGGACCTTACATATCAGCTCTGGGTCGTCGGACCCTACACTTTAGCTCACGCATAAGCCCACAGTCTTCGGACCTCACGTATCACCACATGGTCGTCGGACCTCACGCATCAGCACACGTCACCAGCTCACGCATCAGCACATGGTCTTCGGACCCCCTGCATCAGCTCATGCATCAGCACATGGTCTTCGGACCCTGCCATCACTCAACACATCAGCACATGGTCTTAAACCTCACGTATCAGCACATGTCATCAGCACACGGTTTTTGGACCCCGCTTCAGTTCATGCATCAGCTCAAGGTCGCCAGACCTCACACCTCATCTCATGGTCATCAGACCTCACAGCACCCTCACTCTGGTGACTGCCAACTCACTCTCTTTCTATTTCTACATCTTCAATCATCCAAGTGTGTTATTCTATACTACTCTTGCATTCACTTCCCTCTCTCATATCCTGTGACATCACGATGGGGTCTTATCGCCAATAAATATAATTTACTTCATAAAGATATTGAGTCTCTCCTGATTGAATGACTGTGTTGACACACTGTGAATTTTGGCCTCCATCACTTACACTGAAAGCACATTTGAAGGATCTTTTAATATCCAGTATGAACAGGAGGAATGATTACAGCGAGGAAAACCTCTTTCACTGTTCATATGGACACCTGACTGTTGTTTTAAGACACATTTGAAATATAGTGAACCCGTCCTTTAAGTTACACCCCTCACCATTAACATTTAGGACAGTCCAATCAAAATTTATATACTTTGAGTTAAGGTGAGTTAAGTTTGTCAAAAGGTGCCCAAACTTTTGCATACAGCTGAATATACCTATACACTACAGGATCCTTCTCACTGAAATATTTGCACATTCACTTATAATTTAAGGTATTGTAATATACATTGTATGTAGATTATTTTAATAAATAATTGAACTGATTTTTTTTCTATTTCAGTCTCATTTATTTTATTAAAGTAGGACTTCATCTATTTTCTTGCTGTAACTTGAATTTACCACCAATGAACAATAAAGTTTTATCTAATAAAAGGTTTCTGTTACTGCAATAAAAGTTTCTTAAACAGGGAAGATCATTACAGTCATCAAGATTTACTAAAACAGGTTGAGGATTCAAACCATCCAACTCCTGCTAACAAACACTTTTTAATTCTTTAAATGTTCCAAACCTCAGATTGACAGCAGAGCTGCTGACATGACGTTAGCTCTGTGGCTAACAGGGTTCACACTACAACTCCCAAACTCCCAAAGGACAGTGCTGGCAGTGTGAAGCATCACTCAGTACAGAGATGATAGATTCTACATTTATCCCTGTCAGGACTGTGGTGGTTCACCACAAAACAGTCTGAACTAATCGGCTTTACAGCCAAGGAACAAATAAGGTAGAACGTAAAGCAAAATATAGAAATCGTATCTGCATGAGATAAAATAAAATGATCCTTTACTTGTTGTCAACTGTCTTTCACCTCATTTTGTGAAGTAAACTTGAAACCGTTTGTAGAAGTTAAAAAATGTGTTTTTGAAATAACTGTTGATTTAACATCAACGTTGACCAGACGACATTTGTTGAACTCAGTTCAAGATAAAGATAAAAATAAGTTAATAGTTACATTAAAACTTCAGCAATAAAAACTGGCTGCCTGTCATTTACAGTATCACCTTTGCTCCATGATATTTCACAATAATGCTGTAAATCAGAAGGAGGAAACAAACTCACAATCAGAGCTGCAGTAAGAGGAGGAGCAACACTGGACAGTTAAAAGAGCTGCAGCGTCACTCTCCTGAAATAAATCTAAAGTTTGTCAGAGCGACAGCAGAGCTGCAGTCGAGTCTCTCCCATTCTGTCCAAATAAAAATTAAACTGAGTTCATCAAGTCTTTCTCAACAACACAGCAGAGTCTCTGCCAAACACTGGTGAGTACAACTGATCATATTTAATGTTTCAACAACCAGCTTTAACACAGCAGACAGGAAGTTCCACTCTTTTCATTTCATACTGACACTTGTGAAATTAGTGACAATATAACTAAAGATGTTTTTACACAGATTCAGTGAAACAACTTTAATTGTTTTTTAAACAGTCTCTCTGTGTCAGTTCTCAGGACTTTTGTAACTTGTAACTGAATCTCTGTGGTTTGGAGTTCAGCTTCACTCCAACCTTCCTGGTCTTGTTACTATTTACTGATCACTTCCTACAGACACACTGCATTCTATTTCCTGTAGCTATTTCACATTAAAAGCTTTCTACCAACTAGCAGCAGCTTTTATTGTGAAGCAGCTGCAGGTGATAAAAGGTGTTTGTCACCAAGTTAGCAGAGCTTTGTTAGCAGTGCTGTTCTTCAATAACAGTTGGTCTACACAACAAGATATGGACATATTCTGTGTTATGTTGTCAGTGGTTCATTTTAAAGATTGTATGGAAGAATAGTACAAGCAGAAACAGCCACAACGAGCTGTTAGATAAAGAGCTGCAGATGACAGTCTCTTACTGTGTTTGTGTAAACCAGCTCACATAAAACACGTCATCAAAGTAAACAACAACTTTAAACTCACCATGCAGCCTTGTGGATAACTGTTTGAGCTGCCAGCACAACTTAAATGATCACGGTTGCTCACGACTCCGTTCATGTGTTCCCATCCCGATCAATAACAGAAATATAACTCAAAATTACTTCACCTAATATCACATGTTATACTTAATACAACAGTAATAATCCTCAGTTATTTTTGAACAAATAATTGAAATTTAATTTTAAACAAATTGTTTCTTTTGTTTTTCACACTCAGTGTGTAGATATGTCTGCTGCCAGCTGTCTGCGATCTGAAGATCAGTTTCTGTGCTGCATCTGTCTGGATGTGTTCACTGATCCAGTCACCACACCATGTGGACACAACTTCTGCAAAAACTGCATCACTGAACACTGGAACAGTAATGACCAGTACCTGTGTCCGATGTGTAAAGAGGTTTTCAACACAAGACCTAAGTTGAGGGTGAATACTTTCATCTCTGAGAAGGTTTCTCAGTTCAGACAGGAAGCTCAACAGAAAGCCAGCAGCAGCAGCTCAGAGCAACAAGCTGCCAAACCAGGAGAAGTTCCCTGTGACGTCTGTACTGGAACCAAACTGAAGGCCCTGAAGTCCTGTCTGGTGTGTCTGATCTCCTACTGTGAGACTCACCTGGAGCCTCATCTGACAATGTCACGTCTGAAAAGACATCAGCTGATGGACCCTGTGGAGAACCTGGAAGACAGGATGTGTATGAAGCACGATAAACCTCTGGAGCTGTTCTGTAAGACCGACCAGACATATGTCTGCGTGCTCTGCTCTGTTTTAGACCACAAGACACATGAGTTTGTTCCTCTGAAAGAAGAATATGAAGGAAAGAAGGCAGAGCTGGGGAAGACTACTGGACTATACGGTTGAGAAATGGACATGAGTACAAAGCTCTCGCTGGTCCTCCAGTCATTCTCTCTCTGAAGTCTCAGCCTCAGAAGGTGGGGGTGTTTGTGGATTATGAGGAGGGTCTGGTCGCCTTTTATGACATAGATGCTGCAGCTCTTATCTGCTCCTTTACTGGCTGCTCCTTCACTGAGAAACTCTACTCATACTTCAGTCCTGGTCCTTATGATGGTGGTAAAAACTCCGCCCCTCTGATCATCTGTCCTGTCAATCAAACTGAGTAGAGTAATCACCTGTTTTATGTCATAAATGTGTCTTTGTTTTTGAAGAGAGTAAATATACAAACACATTCTTGTTTATTATGAGAAAAAACACAAACTAGGATTTCTATCTAAAATTAAATCTCTATTTAAACATCTGATCAGTGTCATAAAGCTTCATTGTAGAGTTCGGCTGAGACCATGACTCCACAGAATATGTGTCAATATTTTACAGGCTGTAATAAGTGCTGAAACACTTAATGACAGAACAACAGAAATGAATTGATTGATTGATAATCGTTTAAATTATTTGTCAGACAAACATTCTCAGGCTCCATCTTTTTAAATGTGAGGTTTTGCTGCTACTCTCTGCTCTATATGATGGTAACTTGAATATTTTTGGGTTTTGGACTGTTGGTCAGACAAAACATTCAAAGACACCTTGAACTCTTAGAAATAATGATGAATATTTTCACTATTTTCTGTCATTTTATAGAGTAAATAATGATTCAAAATCAGGTTAAAACAAGGTTAATTGTTAATGAAAATAACCATTAATTGCAGCTCTACAGTTGATTAATAGAATATATGTATAATGTGTATAAAGGATTTTCTCATCTTGTCTGAGGTTTTTTTAGTTTCTGTCCACTTTGGCCAATTTGTTTGTTTGAATATTGAATAGATTGATTATGATTTAAAGAAATCTGTAAATATGTGATTGTAAAAACCTGTAAATTAAACTATGTCTGTAGTTTTAATGTAAAGCTTTAAAAACATGGCCTGAGTAAGCAGTGACTTGTTGAACAGCAAACACAAAAAATAAAAGCTGGTTTACAGAGAAGCTGTGTTTGTGTTTCTGTTACAGTTCATTAACAATCACAAATGTTTTTCTGCTTTCTTTACCAAACACTTATTAGTCTACATATGCAGCTTTGTATCATCATGTTTCAATATTTTCTCTTTGCACTGATTATTGTTAATTGTTAATTGACCTACAATCTATTGAGAGGTTTGTTTTCTACTGAGGAAGAAAATAGATGAAGTCCTATTGTAATGAAATACACGAGACTGAAATAAGACATTAAATTCAATTAGTTCAATAATTCAAATCTTTATTAAAGTGATTTACATACAATATATATTACAATACCTTAAACTGTATAAATCAATGTGAAAATATTTAAGTGAGAAGGATCCTGTAGTGTATAGGTATATACAGCTGTATGCAAAAGTTTGGGCACCTTTTGACAAGCTTAACTCACCTTAACTCAAAGTACATAAATTCTGATTGGACTGTCCTAAATGTTAATAGTGAGGGGTGTAAGTTAAAGGACGGGTTCACTATATTTCAAGTGTGTCTTTAAACAGCAGTCAGGAGTCCATATGAACAGTGAAAGAGGTTTTCCTCGCTGTAATCATTCCTCCTGTTCATACTGGATATTAGAAGATCCCTTCATAATGAACTTACAATGGAAGTGATGGAGGACAAAATCCACAGTGTGTCCACACAGTCATTTAAAAGTAGATGTGAAACTTCTATTCAGCTTCAGCAGTCTGAGTTAGTCATATCAAGTGGATATCTGACACATCCACAGTGTTTTTAGCATCAAATTCCCTCTTTGTGTTTCCTCGGACAGTGTTTCCCTGTTGAGCTGCAGGTGGAAGTATAGTAACAAAAAGAGGGACTTTGGTACTAAAAAGACTGTAACGTTGAAAGATATCTACTTGATTTGACTCATTTGGACGCTGAAGCTTCATATTAGCTTCAGATAAACTTTTAAATACATTTTTGCACAGAAGGAGGACTGTGGATTTTGTCCCCCATCACTTACATACTGACCACTTCCTACAGACACACTGCATTCTATTTCCTGTAGCTGTTTCACATTAAAAGCTTTCTACCAACAAGCAGCAGTCACCAAGTTAGCGGAGCTTTGTTAGCAGTGCTATTCTTCAATAACAGTTGGTCTACACAACAAGATATGGACATATTCTGTGTTATGTTGTCAGTGGTTCATTTAAAGATTGTATGGAAGAATAGTACAAGCAGAAACAGCCACAATGAGCTGTTAGATAAAGAGCTGCAGATGACAGTCTCTTACTGTGTTTGTGTAAACCAGCTCACATAAAACACGTCATCAAAGTAAACAACAACTTTAAACTCACCATGCAGCCTTGTGGATAACTGTTTGAACTGCCAGCACGACTTCAATGATCACGGTTGCTCACGACTCCGTTCACATGTTCCCATCCCGATCAATAACAGAAATATAATTCAATATTACTTTACCTAATATCACGTTATACTTAATACAACAATAATTATACTTATTTATTTTTGAACAAATAAATGAAATTTAATTTTAAACAAATTGTTTTTCACTCTGTGTATATAATAGGAGGATTCCAGGAGTTAAACTATCGTGATGGGCATCGGTCAGGATGCGTATGAAGGAGACAATGAAAACTTGAATTCACTCTCAAGATATTTATTTGATATTGTGGATTGTAGAAGTATATGGGAAAAGCAAGGGGGGAAGAATCAATTCAATGAATAAAGATAATGAACTGTGAACCAGCCAACCAATTAGTGAGAAGGAAAAGGGATGGCAGGAAGTCAGGTGATGGAAAAGGAAATGGAAAAAATAAGGCAAAATTAGTGAATCTTTACAACAGCCGCCCCCAAATTTCTATAAGAAATACGATAAAGACCAAACCAAGTTAAGGGTCGTCAGGGAGGCCAGGAAGTGGGATCAGATGAGCTACTGGTTTGACATAGGGCTTGTCTTTGACAAGAACTTCAGCAGTTCTGATGCAGGGTAACTGATAGTCAATAATCATCACAATAGAATTTAACTGCAGCTCTGGTTTGTCCTCTTGCCATTTGTGTCGTGTCTGGAGTAATGGTAGATAGGATTTGGTGAAGTGTTTCCAGAAATGATCAGACAGTATTTGTGCATGACACCAACGTCCGACTGAGGAGCTCAGAATCAGGGTAAGACACTAGAGGGAGTGATGCATTATGTCGTCCCATGATCAGAAAGTTAGGGGTGACTGGATCAACATCTGCAATGTCTGAAGATACATAGCCGAGGGTTTTCAGTTAAGAATACCTTCAATTTCAATCAACACTGTCCTCAGAACCTCCTCAGTTACCATTTGTGCACCAATGGTTATCTTCAGAGCATTCTTCACTGAGCAAATTTCCCGCTCCCAGACACCACCAAAGTGGGGAGTGTGTGGTGGATTGAAACAGATATTAATCTTCCTTGTTGCCAGTACTGACTGGAGAGTGGGAGAGAGATTATTGAAGGCTTCTTGCGATTCTGTGTTCCCTCCTTTGAAGTTTGTTCCCTGATCACATAAGATCTCAAATGGTGTTCCTCTCCTAGAAGTGAATCGTTGAAGCGCCATGAGAAAGGAGTCGTGTCCATGTTAATAAGGAGGTCAAGATGTATACATCGAGTAGTGAGGCATTTGAATATTATACCCCACCTCTTCTCATATCTGTGCCCAATCTTGACATTGTATGGTCTGAAACAATCTATTCCAGTGGAGTAGAAGGGAGGTTTAAGTAACCTGAGATGAGCAGCAGACAAATCAGCCATCCTTGGGATGATTGGTTTTGCTCTCCATTTTTGACATGAAACACAGTTATGCTGATGTCTACATACTGCCTCGCATACCCTCTAGATCCAAAATTTCCTCCTTATTTCAGCAAAGATCCTTTCCAAGCCAGTGTGATGCAATCTCTCATCATAATCTTGAATGATTAACTGTGTCACCTTGTGAGTAGGATCCAGTACGATTGGATGAAATGACTCAGATTCCAGTTGGCTTTGCCGCAGTCGTCCTCCTACTCGAATGAGTCCAGAAGTACTGCACAGTATTGGGGCTAAGCAGAGTAAGCGACTGTGTGTTGGGAGTGATTTGTGTGATTTGAGACAGGCTATATCCTCCCCAAAGTGGTCATTTTGTGCCTTTAGGAGGATTTTTTGTTCAGCATTCAGGAAATCAGCTGCAGAAGGATTTACAGTGGTCTGACTGGAAAGAGACTGGGCATCCAGTAATTCTTGGTAAGTTTTGAAACTGTCAGGGTTTGGAACAGCAAGCCCTTGGACTGCACCGCGCCTCGACGTGCGCAAGGGTACGAAGGCCCGTTCAATGCTGCTTGCAGCTTTAATTATTATTATTATTATTATTATTATTATTATTATTATTATTATTATTATTATTATTATTATCCTATCCTATCCTATCCTACTGGGGGACGAGGACGATGGGGATGAGGATGACGGGGACGAGGACGGGGATGGAACGACAACACAAAGAAGAAGAAGCACTGAGAGAGTGACATCACCAGGAGCAGTTGGAGAGGGGGATTTTAGAGAACACTTCTTGTGAAATCTCCTCATAAATCCCATTACTTTGGCCAAATCTAACATTAGAAATAATTTTTTAGTAGGAAATTTCATGGCAAATCCATTGATACAGGTTTGAAAGTGGTCTGACTTACAGTTTAGATGTCTGAAGCCTCTGTTTGACACAAAGTTCATGCCCATAGATTGCCTCCCCATTGTTTTACATTGTAAGGTGTGATGTGGCATTATAACTTTCAGGGCTTATGAAATTCAAATCGTTCGAGTTATTACAAAGTTTTTAACAACTTTTTTTCAACACAGTGTCATAGGTCATGTATCAAAGTTTGAAGCCGATACCATTAACGCCCTCAGAGGACATTGCATTTGTTCGGGGTCCAAAACTGGGGTAAAGTTATTTTGAAAGGCTGATTGCGGACTTCCTATTGGATTTAGGTCAGGGGTGTCAGCATATGATTTGTAGGTCTTGATGAGACGAATAATTGAGTTTTGGTTTGATCTCTCTAAGACATTCTTACGGGCCATGGCGGCCATTTTGTTACATAGGTGGCGCTAGAGAGCACATTTTGGCACTTTGGGGGTTAATTTTTACACTTTATCAAATGTTTCACCAGACCTGATGTACGTGCCAAATTTGGTGAGTTTTTGAGCCTGTTTAGGGGGTCAAATTTAGGGTTTAAGTCCTGTAATAAGAAAGAAAGAAAGAAAGAAAGAAAGAAAGAAAGAAAGAAACAAACACACGAAAAACAATAGGGTTTACTACTACCCTTTTGGGCTCGGTCCCTAATAATAATTGGGTGGGGGATATACCAGATTGACCCGAAGGACACGAGGTGTGTATGGGACTATAAGAGGACAGCGTGAGGGTTAACACAACAGAAAGGAAGTTCTACTCTTTTCATTTCATACTGACACTTGTGAAATTAGTGACAATATAACTAAAGATGTTTTACACAGACTCAGTGAAACAACTTTAATTGTTTTTTAAACAGTCTCTCTGTGTCAGTTCTCAGGACTTTTGTAACTTGTAACTGAATCTCTGTGGTTTGGAGTTCAGCTTCACTCCAACCTTCCTGGTCTTATGACTATTTACTGATCACTTCCTACAGACACACTGCATTCTATTTCCTGTGGCTGTTTCACATTAAAAGCTTTCTACCAACAAGCAGCAGCTTTTATTGTGAAGCAGTTGGAGAAAATAAAAGTTGTTGGTCACTAAGTTAGCAGAGCTTTGTTAGCAGTGCTATTCTTCAATAACAGTTGGTCTACACAACAAGATATGGACATATTCTGTGTTATGTTGTCAGTGGTTCATTTTAAAGAGTATGCAGTGGATGTGACTCTTGATCCTGATACAGCACATCCTAAACTCATCCTGTCTGATGATGCGAAACAAGTAAATCATGGTGATGTGAAGAAGAATCTCCCAGACAACCCAGAGAGATTTTCTTCTAGTGTTCGTGTTTTAGGAAAGCAGAGTTTCTTTTCAGGCAGATTTTACTTTGAGGTTCAGGTTAAAGAGAAGACTAAATGGGATTTAGGAGTGGCCAGAGAGTCGATCAACAGGAAGGGACTAATCATAGCGAGTCCTGAGAATGGTTACTGGACCATATGTTTGATAAATGGAAATGAGTACAGTGCTCGTAATGACCCTCCAGTCCGTCTCTCTCTGATGTCTCAGCCTCAGAAGGTGGGGGTGTTTGTGGATTATGAGGAGGGTCTGGTCTCCTTTTATGACATAGATGCTGCAGCTCTTATCTACTCCTTTACTGGCTGCTGCTTCACTGAGAAACTCTACCCATACTTCAGTCCTAATGATGGTGGTAAAAACTCCGCCCCTCTGATCATCTGTCCTGTCAATCACATTGCCTGTGTGTTTTTTGCAGCAATGCAAATACTTATTACATTCATCTTTACATAACATCCACTGTGCAAATGTACACCAAAGTATTGATACTACAATACTGACACAGCAGTCAATGGATTAGAGACAAAAACACACCAAACATTGATAAACTGATACATTTTTAATAGATTCACTGTCATTTATGTTAAAAGATGTACATGTTTTCATCGGGATATGATGAATGTGGTCATTCCTTTATGATTTATTCTATTATTCTTTTATTTGAGTTATGTTGGAATTTTTTTCATCAAGATAAAAGTCATGATGTCCTGAGGTTGAATATTTTCCTGTGTGTCATTTAGTTTCAAGGTTAGAACATGAACAGAAAGAGTAGAGTATGTGTCTCTGTTATAAAGGATGGAGTTATTAAATGAAAATAGATGTTTACTGGTATCTGTTATACTCAGTGATGTAGTGATAAGTTAATATTACTGTTAGTATGTAAATTCCTGGTCTATGGATGCAATTGTAACCCGGGTCACAAAGGGTTAACAACACAGAAGTGCCTCAGCCAATCAGAGTGCAGGTCCACAGCACCGCAGGCGAGCTACACAGCGTACGCTAGTCAGATGCTGGGTGACACTGTTGAGAGAGGACCTACGGCTGAACGGTAAAAATATAACTCAGCTAAAACAGTAAAAACACCATATGATGTTGTTAAAACAGAACAGTAACAGCCTGTACTTTGTTGTAAGCTCGTAGAGGTGTGTGTGTGAGAGGCTGCTCACTGAAACCTGCCGAGTGACACAGAGGAACTCCCGAATTGGTTAGTCGTAGTAAAAGTAAACAATTAAATGCTGCGCCACATGATGTTAGGCTAAGCTGGCTAGCTCAAATGAATGAGCCTAGAGCTAACAAATGAGCATTTAGTGCTGAACAGTGCAATTAGCTGACTGTTGTAGAGCTTAAATAAACTAAAACTGTTTGACAACTCAACTGGAACAAATATAAAAATGTGACGTGGAGTATTTAATTGCTTAATGTTTTCTGTGGCTGGTAAAGCTGCTGAACTGTTAATACTGAAGCAACATACTAAATTATGTTTTGTCGGGTATTACATTTCATTGGTATAATGAATCTGATTTAAAGAACAGAAGACATAAGAATATAGAGTGTAAAGTTCACACTGTTGGTCTATAATTCATGTAATATTGTTGTTTTAATTTAAAAATACCAGGTTAAGATAAAAAATAGTAATTTAGTTCATTTTACTCAGAAATTCATTTACTGTAAAGGTTATTTAAAATGTGTTGATTGTTAACATTATATGTATATATTTTGTTGAGGTTTAAGGAATTAATCATTCCTGACAAATCAGAATGGCAATTGATTAATGATCATTTCTGGCCATGTCAATGACTGAAGGTCAGCTTTTTTTGAGTTGATTTGAAGTTGATGGCGAGCCAAACCAGACAAGACCATTAGATCCCTGGATTGAAGATCCCTGAACTGAGAGCCCAGAGCTGAGAACTGTCAATCTTACCTCTCTCCTGCCACGGCGGTAGGGTAAACATCTTAACTGCACAAGGCCAGCACCACTTTCATGCTCAATCCCCAGCCCCACTTGGACAATCCAAAGTCCCAGACTCTGACTTTACTCTTCATTTTTTGACTTGACTTGGAAAAGACACTTACCTCCTTCATTCTTCTTCAAACTCATTCCCCGTGCCTGTGGAAGAACCGAGCCATAACCAGCACTGGTTTAAATGAGTGGACTGAGTATTCATACTATTGATATGGTGTATTATTGTGCCTTGGTTAAAGTGATTTTGTTATTGCTAGAGCAGTGAATGGTGAACTGTTGCAAGATTGAAGAGTGTTGTGAAGTGATAATATTGAACAGGATATGGTTCTGATATTGTTACCTAACTAACCTTGGATCCAGATATAGAGAATTTAGTTTACCTATAGAAGGGTGCACCCATTCAAAACAGGAAAACAGTTGAAAAGAACTCAGTGGTTCAAAACCAAAAGAAAAAGTGACAAAAGAAATAATTTGTTGCTAAATTGAAACTGAGAAACTGACTTTGTGGAATTGAACTATTAACTGCACTTAAAGTTATTTTATTTATTTTGTTTATTTAAAAAAAAAAAAGATAATACAAGGTACCAGTTTACAGCTTCTTGTCTCGTGTGGTCATTTAATGTTGCAAATAGCCATTTCTGCCTCCTGTTCGAATCCTCTGATTCTGGTCCAACATTATTAAAATCCTTACTAAATAGTATTGTTAGAAGCTGAGTGCTACACAATTGTACTGATATGCAGTTATTTTTGTTTGTTTTTAAGATTTACTGACTTGGTGTGTAAGTTACTTGGCTGTAATTGGTGTAATTCTATTGATCTCTATCAGTGTTAATAGTGATAGTGTCTTTTTTCACATTTAATTATGATAACACACATTTTGATAACATACAGAAGCTATGCCCCCCCCCCCCCCCCCCCCCAGTATTTGAAATATGAAAAAAGCCCCCCCCCCCCCCCCGCCAGTATTTGGAATTGACACATCAGACTCCCTCAGAGCTGAGAAAAAGCTAATTAGTTCCCTCAATATTCAGAGTTAAACTGACTCTAAAACACACTTGATGTGCATCATTCACAGAAAACCTTGTGCATGTTGTTTGTGTTCATGTCAAACAGCAACAGTGAACACAGCAGCTGTGAGCAAGGTGCCTAAGCTTTGGATCTGTCCTCTAGATTCTGTGATGTTTGACAATGCTTACTGTGATCATTTGTTTTTAATCAATCAATCAATCAATATCTATTTATATCGTGTCAAATCACAACAAAAGTCATCTCAGGGCACTTTTCACATAGAGCAGGTCTAGACCGTACTCTTTACAGTACAAGAGTACTTTTACTGGGTAATTATACAGTAAGAACGGGAGAACAGCACATACCTTGTTTGTTCTGTATACTTACAGAGTAAGAACATGAGAACAGTGTAAACCTCATAATTCAGCCCCCTATTGTTACTCTGTAAGTATAGAGTAAGACAGAGTAAGAACAGGAGAACAGCATACATTTTGTGATTTCTGTGTAATTAAAGAATAAAAACTCTTCAAACTTTATAACTCCCTTCATTCCTTATTATTCTGTAATTAAAGATATACATATGTATATTATTACATGACTGTATTGTTAGTTTTTCATCATCAGGTGACAATAAAAGCCTTCCATAGCTGTGCAGTTGAGAGAGCTAAGTTTGCTCGTTATGAGCTGCTGCAGTGCTGGACCAACATGTCTGCTAGGAGCTAATTTTCAAAAGTATAGACCCATTTCTCGACTTATTCAAATTCATACAGTGAAGCAGAAGACATAATCATGATAAATCCCTGAAGTGTGAGTGAAGCTTTCCTGACAAACTCACATGCATAAAAAGTGCTTTTCACAACTGTCATGAGCAGTGGGCAAATGTATTTGTTTTTATACATACATGCTGATTCATACAAGGAAATTACACCTTAAGTTTGGGGAAATTACACGGTAAATCTTGAGAAGTTACACTCTAAATTCCCAATTGTTACTCCCCTGTTCCTCGTTGTCTTGTTTTCTTCCTACATTTAAGTACCAGTATGAAACAGTAAGTATTTTATATGTAAGGATTCATACTAGGAAGTTATACCGTAAGTTCCGGGAAATTACACGGTAAATGACGGGATGGTACACTCTAAAACATGGGCTGTATTATAAAGTATTACCCATAATACATAATATAATACATCACTATCTGTAACAGCAAAAACATTGTAATTACTGAAATGACCAAACATGGGCATTCACTTTGGGCTTGAGTGTTACTGACCAGAGAAGTTTTTATTGTATGAATTAAGGTGATTTAGACCTTTCAGCCTCCCAGTGAGCGTCCCAGATTTCATCTTGAACTGTCCCACATTAGGAAATGCAACATTGATAGTTGACAGTTTATTACAGGCGGGGACAAACTGTAAAACTCGTCTCAACTTCCTCATCTGATTCAGCAACAACTGCAGGACAGAAGAAAGTTAACACAGAGGAGCTGCAGTCGACACAATTGTCTCTGTTTCTGTCTGAAGGAAAATTAAACCGAGTTCTTCAGTTCTTTCTCAACAACTGATTCAAACACTGGTGAGTACAGCTGATAATTAGTGTGGTTAAACAACCAGCAATAACATAAAACTTACAGTTCTACACAGGCAGTGTATGACAGTAATCCATGATTACAATACACAACAAATAATGAATAATTCTGTAATAAAATCCTCACAGTTGTCAAATAAACGTAAGTCAGACCCATCGCCAGAGGAAATTTATTGTTCCTTCATCTGACCTTGGACACGTTTCTATTAAGGCTGAAATATATTCATCATTCAGAAGAAAAACATCTCCATTATATTCCAACAACACTGATGAAGAAAATTGAGGCATTAATTGATATGCTTCAATTTTAGAAATTATTTCAATTTATAATTTGAAATGAGTTCATTGGTTCTTGTTGTGAGGGGCTGCTGCACCTGTTGGGTCATTATCTTTATGCACGTTTTAACGTAATAACATAATATAACATGATCTAAATTGTTTTCTTGTTAAACAACTCTAGCAGGGTTAAAACATTACAGGACAAATAGTGAGTTGAACTTTGGACTTTATTAGGACTTTGAATGTTTGCAGAGTTGTAAAGGATTGTAAAGGGACTGTTGTTACGTGTCCATTTTCACATACTGCAATCATTTCTGTCATGATCGTTAGGCTAAGTTCATAAATGAAGCAAAGGAGTATACTTCATTAAAAACACAAAACGTACAAAATTCCCTAACCCTAATTACCTGCAGCTTGATTAAATTCTTGCACTTTTGCAAAAATACACTTGCAGATGTTTTACTACAATGTTTTGATGGCAGGACTGGCAGTAACATTACCGCAGAGACAGAAAATCAAACTCAACAACATGAAACCATGGCAACAAATGCTGCATTTTCCATCTAAAGCCATAAATGTGTTGTGCCTTGTCAAACTTAATTATGATTGACAGCTGCCAAATACCTCGCAAGATTGTTTTAACGTTATACACAACCTAATATTTATCGACCCATTTGTTGAGCCTGCCATTCTGTTACACAACTAAACCAGACACAAAGATTGAGATGTCTTTCCTTAAACCAGGTGAGTTTTCTTGAGTACAGAAGAAAACATTTACTGTGTTTCAGCAGGTTTTAACACAAAACTTCAGATTTACTCAGAAAAAAAAATTCATGATTTTTAATTCATAATGATTCTCATCAAAATGACTTTTCAGATCTGTGCAAATCAAAATTGCTTAACTTTATATACCAGTAACCATATGAATTATCAAAACTTTTGTAAATAAAACATTTTTCAGCATAAGATGAAAAGAGGGTGTTGTCTCTTAAGGATTCTTAACACTTTTTCATTTGCCAGTTTTGTTTCCGCCTTCCAAACTGTTATTGGTGCATCATTCTTGCAGACATATTTTTCAGCGACTTATGAATCATTCTTAAATAACAGCATATCTTTTACAATCTAAGTTTTATTCTCAGTGTGTAGATACAGTAAATCTATATATATATATATATATATATATATATATATATATATATTGATCCCTTTCATCGATTATGGTTGGAGTTACTTTGATGAATAAGATTTTACTTTCAGTGTCAAACTCATAAAAATCAAATATAGATGTTATTGCTTTTTTATTTCTATAAATTAACCCTGAATACGGTTTGTTTTGTGGTGTTTATACTGTGTATTAGTTGTTTTCTTCTGACTTTTATCTCTGTATTTCCTGTCTGAATGGTAGTATTTTATTTTGAAAGGACCCTGGTCTGACGTGATAACCGTAAGTGTAAGTGTCAATGGTAGCAGATCTCCTGGTTTATGTTGAGTAAAAACTAAATGTGGTGAAAACTCAGATGAGCTCCAGTTGAAGAGGTAACAAGGTGGTTTAATATCTTTGTAATATCTGCAGCTAATATTGGTCCTAGTTGGATGGTTTATACCAGGGGCGTCGCTAGGCCTATTTTAGGGAGGCTTTAGCCCCCCCAGAATAAATGTACATTATTAGTTTAAATCATCAATAGTTTGTTCTCGTTCATTTTTCATTAAAGTCGATTGAACTGCTACTGCGTCTCCAAATTCACAATGTACCTAAAACGCCAGGCACTAGGACCTGGGAAAGGCTGCTGCTGTTCTAATCCAGCGTTTCCATTGGCTGTGCTGCTCACTCAGAGCCCCCAGTAGAGACTTCAATGGTAGTCAGAAACTACTGACGTAGTACTGAATTTTATGACATAGGCCTATTACTCATACAAGGCATAAACTAGCCTAAATGATTTCATGACATTTTTAGTTTTAGAGGTTCACAGATCAAACATCAGTCTGTGAATCAGTAACATACTTAGGACCTGCAACTTATCTAAGAGAGAGGAGATAGCATTCATTGACTTCAGTACCTTTGCTTGATCTGTGTCTGTTGTAAGTGGATGCAAAGCATTTAAGTCATATTAGAGCCGTGCCGAATACAAACTATGAAGGGACAGATCTATTTTGTTGATTTTACACTTATTGTTACTCTAAAAATTCATGACAAACAGACATTTTGGAGCCATTTAAAATAAAAAAATTCCTCCCCCAGCCCCTTCGGTAAAGGCTTAGCCCCCCCTAACCATAAATCTCTAGTGACACCCCTGCTTTATACTAGACTCACTGTATAAGGGTGTAGAGGAAGATGTTGACATTACATGTGCATTTCTTCATCAGTTAAATAATTATATAATTAATAGTGAACCTACTGTAACCTACAGTAGAGTCAATACATACTTTATGATACTCAGTTCTGTAAATGGGACACATAATGTGTCTGTAGGAGCCTTTTATGTTGATTGTTGGCATGTCATTTGTTTAGTTATAACTTGCAGTATTATTTTGGACACTGGGTGGCGGTCATGAGATGCACAGGGTTGTATATCTAGGGGCATAGGTGACAGGAAACGGGAGGCACAGGCAGGTGGAGCACATACAGTTCTTACCAGATCGGGAACAGACGCACACTACAGCTGGTCCAGGTATCATCGGATAATTCGTAATTCATTTGTGATTCAAAAACCAAAAAACGGTAAATCTGTTATTTGTTTCAAAACAAAAAACGGAAAACCGTTTTTAATGTCAGAATCAAATAACGAAAAACCAATCAAACCCGGCCCATTTTTGGTTTTTGCCGATTCATTTTATCGTTATTCCTTTTTGGATTGAATATTGCACAGGTCTGCGGACATTCAGCCAATTCATTTTTGCGTTTGAAACCAAAAACTAAAGTCACGTGATTTCTCCTTTTTTCATTTTAAACCAAAAACGAAAAACGAAATCAGGTGATCTATAAACAATTACATTATGTAACAGTGGAGGTTGAATAAAATGCACAATCTAAAGTCCAGTTTGATGAAAATTACGAAAGTGAAAGTGTAGGGCTTAAATGAGGGATGTGAAATGTAAAGTTCAGTTTTATAACCCCATCTTCATCCCATTTACACACACGCGCGGCTGTCACTGGCGTTTTCACCATAGCAACAGTCGCTGAGGATCATGGGTAGACTAATGTAGTCGCTTCCGCTATTGTACGAAACTGACAAAAATACTTGTTTTCTAAACCAAAATTACACGGTCTTTTGAATGTGGTTTTCTGGATTTTCGTTGGGAAACAAAAAAGGAATAGATCGCGTGATTTCGTTTTTCGTTTTTGATTTAAAATGAAAAAAGGAAAAAACCATGTGACTTTAGTTTTTGGTTTCAAACACAAAAACGAATTGGCTTGATGTCCAGAGACCTGCTGGATATTCAATCCAAAATAAAACGAATCGGCAAAAAACCAAAAGCGGGCCAGATTTGATTGGTTTTCCGTTATTTGATTCTGACACCAAAAACAATTTTTTTGTTTTTTGTTTTGAAACAAATAACAGATTTACCATTTTTTGGGTTTTGAATTACAAATGAATTACGAATTATCCAATGATACCTGGACCGTTTTTATGCTCTTTTTGTGGTAAAATTACAGAAATTTTGGAAATATTGCAAATGTTGCCCCGCTGGCCTGGTGGGTGTCAGGAGGGGTGTGTTCATACACCCTGCAGCTTAATGTAAAATAAAGAGGCAGAAAACTTTAGCTTGCATTCAGCATCACACTGACATGGTAACAAGTAGAGGACGATGAAATTTTGAATTTAATCACTATTTGACACAATAAAATAAAATAAAAAATATAGGCCTGAGGGTGTCTTTTTAAACATATTTAACTTATTTTTGCAATGAATTGTACCATAATCCCAATGACTTTTTAATATCTTTTTGTGTCATTTTTAATTCCCGTATATACATTTTTAACCCTTTAAACTCTGCATATTTATGTCTGGTTTAAACAACATTTTTAACCCTTTACACAACCGAAATAAATTAATGCAATTAAAAAAAAATACTACCAATGAAGAGTCATAGTGTATGTAATGACTTCCTTCGATAAAAAGCATACTGCATATCACAGAAACAACTATATTTCACTGCTAATTTTTAAATTGAATTAACATGTCATTATTTTCTTTATTGTTTTTAAATTATATGTGCAATATATTTTAAAAAATGTTTTTATTGACACACAAAAATAAATACAAAAAAAATAAAAAAATTACAGAATTCTGACAATTAATTAACAAACAACTAAAATTTCTGACCCCAACCCCCAAAACCAATTTACAAATCTGAACCAAGCGTTTACCCCTCAAACAATATCACTCATAAACATTATTACTGTCCTTTAATTCTCACTGTACTTACATCTTACAGCACAGGTAACATGCTATGCTAATACTGTAGAGCAGCTCTGACAGAAAAAGACAACAATTGTTAACCAAAGTCAAAAAATAGAATAAAATAAAATAAAATAAAATAAAAAAGGATCAGAGACTTAAACACAATGACCATGGGGGTGAAAATCTGGCTGTGGACTAGTGTTTATGGAAATGGCAAGTCCTTCATGTTGAAAATATTCTGTGATTTTAACAGGGAGAAATGAAGACGAAGATGGACCTGTTGAAAACTCTGGAGGATTTGATAGACGAAGAATTTGAGGAATTCAAGTGGCTCCTAAAGGATGAAAGTCTGCAAGGCCACCCAGCCATCAAAGCATTCCAGCTGCAGAAGGCAGAGAGACGGAACACCGTGGATCTGATGGTGCAGACCTACCAACTTCCTGGAGCTGTGGAGGTGACCAAGAAGCTTTTAAAGGAAATCAACAGGAATGATCTGCTGCAGAGTTCATCAGACAGCAGCTCAGGACCAGAAGGTCAGTCACAGGAAGAGAGAAACTACAACAATCTTATGCAAACAAGATATTAACTTGTTCACACACAATGCCATCTGTCACATCCAGACTGTGGAGGTCAGACAGAAACATTACATTCATGTTATTTATTTGTTTTAATAGTGAAGAACTTCTACATTCACAAAGACGACCTTCATCTGTCTACCTTGATTAACACAAACATCTCTGCTTTCACTGTCGGTGGAAAAGTCTTCACTTCCACTCTGATATAGCAGTTCTCAGTTCAAATAAGCTTTATTGACACAAATGCTGTTAAACCATTTTCAAAGCTAAATTGCATATTATTATATTTCATGAATTATTAATCAGTAGATATCAGTGATGATGAGGAGGCTTCAGAGAACAGAAGACCTTCCTCCTCATCCTCTTCCTGAACTTTCCACTGACAGCAGTCAGAGTGAAGGTAAAGCTGGTCAAAGCTGCACATGCTCAGTGGCGTCTGCCTTACGCAGAACTACTCTCTAGAGACTGAAAACCTGATCACTGTTATTAGTCTTTGGAGCCGTTTCTAAACAAACTAACGTGACCAAACTCTTCATAATGAAGGAACATGTCACCCAGTGAAGTGGTGTGGCTCACTGACGTGTTTGTAATAGTTTTTGGACAACAGAGGTCTACAGCACAGAGGAATAAGATATATAATATTTTTATGTCTCAATTTTAAAAAAAAAAAAACACTTTCTCTCTCAATTTGAGTGGTCAGTGATTATTTTAAAACTGGAGATAAAAAATAAGTTAGTCTGCACTAAAACTTACAGAGCAGCTTAATCATTCTCTCCTTCATGCTGCCTGCTGATCACCTGCTGTCATTTTGTGGGAAAACAGTGGCAACTTGCAAGAGGATCCTCTTCCAGTTAGGTCTCTGAGACATGAACAATATAGATTCATTTAATTGAAAACCTGATGTATTTTAAGTTCTGGTACTTTTGCTGAGGCAGTCAGATTGGGTTAGCTTGGCCCCTTGGGGCCTGCCAATAATGACGGGTCTGATTTAAGTGACTAAGTTCAGTGAAATTAAACTACAGAAGTCAACATTATATTTTTCTTCGTACATGTAATACTCAACATACAATAAATAGTTCTACATTTTTTTTACATTTCCATGTTTGTTCTCTGTGTGTAGATATGTCTGCTGCCAGCTGTCTGCAATCTGAAGATCAGTTTCTGTGCTCCATCTGTCTGGATGTGTTCACTGATCCAGTCACCACATCATGTGGACATAACTTCTGCAAAAACTGCATCACTGAACACTGGAACAGTAATGACCAGTACCTGTGTCCGATATGTAAAAAGGTTTTCAACACAAGACCTAAGTTGAAGGTGAATACTTTCATCTCTAAGAAGGTTTCTCAGTTCAGACAGGAAGCTCAACAGAAAGCCAGCAGCAGCAGCTCAGAGCAACAAGCTGCCAAACCAGGAGAAGTTCCCTGTGACATCTGTAAAGGAACCAAACTGAAGGCCCTGAAGACCTGTCTGGTGTGTCTGATCTCCTACTGTGAGACTCACCTGGAGCCTCATCTGACAGCTTCACGTCTGAAAAGACATCAGCTGATGGACCCTGTGGAGAACCTGGAAGGCATGATGTGTATGAAGCACAATAAACCTCTGGAGCTGTTCTGTAAGACTGACCAGACATGTGTCTGCGTGCTCTGCTCTGTTTTAGACCACAAGACACATGAGTTTGTTCCTCTGAAAGAAGAATATGAAGGAAAGAAGGCAGAGCTGGGGAAGACAGAGGCTGAAATTCAGCAGATGATCCAGAAGAGACAACTGAAGATTCAAGAGATCAAACACTCAGTTGACCTCAGTAAGGAAGATGCAGACAGAGAGAAAGCAGAAGGTGTTCAGGTCTTCACCGCTCTGAAGGACTCTGTTGAGGGAAACCTGAATGAGCTCATTGAGACGATTGAAGAGAAGCAAAGAACGACAGAGAAACAGGCTGAAGACTTCATCAAAGAGCTGGAACAGGAAATCTCTGATCTGATGAAGAGAAGCTCTGAGGTGAAGCAGCTCTTACTCTATGAAGACCACCTTCACTTCCTCCAAAACTTCCCATCCCTGAAAGCTGCTCCACCCACCAAAGACTGGACAGAGGTCAGCATCCATCCATCATCTGAGGGGACTGTGGTGAGAGCTCTGACTCAGTTGGAGAAGACGCTCAGTAAAGAGATGAAGAAGCTGTTTAAGGCTGAGCTGAAGAGGGTCCAGCAGTATGCAGTGGATGTGACTCTTGATCCTGATACAGCACATCCTCAACTCATCCTGTCTGATGATGGAAAACAAGTAAATCATGGTGATGTGAAGAAGAATCTCCCAGACAACCCAGAGAGATTTTCTTACTGTGTTTGTGTGTTAGGAAAGCAGAGTTTCTCTTCAGGCAGATTTTACTTTGAGGTTCAGGTTAAAGGGAAGACTGACTGGGATTTAGGAGTGTCCAGAGAGTCCATCAACAGGAAGGGACAAATCGTAGTGAGTCCTCAGGATGGTCACTGGACTATACGGTTGAGAAATGGAAATGAGTACAAAGCTCGTAATGACCCTCCAGTTGTTCCCTCTCTGAAGTCTCAGCCTCAGAAGGTGGGGGTGTTTGTGGATTATGAGGAGGGTCTGGTCTCCTTTTATGACGTAGATGCTGCAGCTCTTATCTACTCCTTTACTGGCTGCTCCTTCACTGAGAAACTCTGCCCAGTCTTCAGTCCCTTTCTTAATCAAGGTGGTAAAAACTCCGCCCCTCTGATCATCTGTCCTGTCAATCAAACTGAGTAATCACCTGTTTTATGTCATAAATGTGTCTTTGTTTTTGAAGAGAGTAAATATACAAACACATTCTGGTTTATTATGAGAAAAAACACAAACTAGGATTTCTATCTAAAATTAAATCTCTATTTAAACATCTGATCAAATCCACAGAACTTTAGTTTCATTTCTAGTCAAAAACACAAAGTTTCCAAAAAAACAAAACTTTCAGTTTGAAGTGAAACCACAGAAAACAAAGTGTGAATATTTCACAGTGTCATAAAGCTTCATTGTAGAGTTCGGCCGAGACCATGACTCCACAGAATATGTGTCAATATTTTACAAGCTGTAATAAGTGCTGAAACACTTAATGACAGAACAACAGAAATGAATTGATTGATTGATGATCATTTATATTATTATCATTGTCAGGCTCCATCTTTTTAAATGTGAGGTTTTGCTGCTACTCTCTGCTCTATATGATGGTAACTGGAATATTTTTGGGTTTTGGACTGTTGGTCAGACAAAACATTCAAAGACATCTTGAACTCTTAGAAACTGTGATGAATATTTTCACTATTTTCTGACATTTTATAGAGTAAATAATGATTTAAAAACAGGTTAAAACAAGGTTAATTGTTAATGAAAATAATCATTAGTTACAGCTCTACAGTTGATTAATAGAATATATGTATAATGTGTATAAAGGATTTTCTTATCTTGTCTGAGGTTTGTTTAGTTTCTGTCCACTTTGGCCAATTTGTTTGTTTGAATATGGAATAGATTGATTATGATTTAAAGAAATCTGTAAATATGTGATTGTAAAAATCTGTAAACTAAACTATGTCTGTAGTTTTAATGTAAAGCTTTAAAAACATGGCCTGAGTAAGCAGTGACTTGTTGAACACCAAACACAAAAAATAAAACCTGGTTTACAGAGAAGCTGTGTGTTTGTGTTTCTGTTACAGTTCATTAACAATCACAAATGTTTTTCTGCTTTCTTTACCAAACACTTATTAGTCTACATATGCAGCTTTGTATCATTATGTTTCAATATTTTCTCTCTGCACTGATTATTGTTTTTTACTTAATTGACCTACAATCTATTGAGAGGTTTGTTTTCTACTGAAGTAAATTATCCAAATGTTTTTATTGTTGCACATTGTTAAACTTCATGTCAACTGTACAGTAACCAATATTTCAATGAAAAGAGATTCGGCAATAGATTCTGCAAACTCGTTGTGTACCAATAGAACAAACTACTATCAGCACAGAAAACCAGTCTGGACCAACAGCCTGTGGACTCCTGTTCCATGTCAATAGTCAGTAAGTTATTGTACTGGTTTGTAGATGTTTTTAAAAGGTTCAGTAATTACCTAAAAAAGCTGATTTCTGTAGTTTTTAAAGAACGGGTTCACAGTTGTTCAAATGTGTCTTAAAACAACAGTCAGGAGCCCAAATGAAGAGTGACACCTGTTTTTCTTGCTGTAATCATTCCTCCTGTTCATACTGACCATTAGAAGATCCCTTCATAATGACCTTACAATGGAAGTGATGGGGGACAAAATCCACAGTCCTCCTTCTGTGCAAAAATGTATTTAATAGTTTATCTGAAGCTAATATGAAGCTTCAGCATCCAAATGAGTCAAATCAAGTAGATATCTTTCAACGTTACAGTCTTTTTAGTGCCAAAGTCCCTCTTTTTGTTACTATACTTCCACCGCAGCTCAACAGGGAAACACTGTCCGAGGAAACACAAAGAGGGAATTTGATGCTAAAAACACTGTAAATGTGGCAGATATCCACTTGATATGACTAACTCAGACTGCTGAAGCCTCATATAAGCTTCACATCAACTTTTAAATGACTGTGTGGACACACTGTGGATTTTGGCCTCCATCACTTCCATTGTAAGTTCATTATGAAGGGATCTTCTAATAGCCAGTGTGAACAGGAGGAATGACTACAGCGAGGAAAACCTCTTTCACTGTTCATATGGACACCTGACTGTTGTTCTAAGACACACTTGAAATACAGTGAACCCGTCCCTTAATTTACACCTCTCAATATTAACATTTAGGACAGTCCAATCAGAATTTATATACTTTGAGTTAAGGTGAGTTAAGTTTGTCAAAAGGTGCCCAAACTTTTGCATACAGCTCTATATAATTATACACTACAAGATCCTTCTCACTTAAATGTTGTACATTTATTTATACAGTTTAAGGTATTGTAATATATATTGTATGTAAATCACTTTGATAAAGAATTATTACAGAATTATTTGAATAAGAATTATTGAACTAATTGAATTTAATGTCTTATTTCAGTCTCATGTATTTCATTAAAATAGGACTTCATCTATTTTCTTGATGTAACTCGTATTTTTTCCTAATGAACAATAAAGTCTTATTTTTTGTGGTGGTTCAGAAGTTAAAAAATGTGTTTTTGGAATAACTTGATTTAACATCAATGTTGACCAGACGACATTTGTTGAACTCAGTTCAAGATAAAGACACAAATAAGTTAATAGTTACATGAAAACTTCAGCAATAAAAACTGGCTGCCTGTCATTTACAGTCTCACCTTTGCTCCATGACATTTCACAATAATCCTGAAAATCAGAAGGAGGAAAAAATCTCACAATCAGAGTTACAGTAAAAGGAGGAGCAACACTGGAAAGATAAGAGAGCTTCCACGTCACTCTTCAGAAATAAAACTAAAGGTTTATCAGAGCGACAGCAGAGCTGCAGTCTGATTTGATCATATTTAATGTTTCAACAACCAGCTTTAGTCCTTGCGCTGCCCAAAGGGGGGGTCAATGTGACCCGTAACTATTATTATTATATTCTATCCTACCACTCCCTGCTGTCCCGAGAGGATTCAATGTGGCCCGTAACTATCCTAACCCTCCCTGCTGCCCCGAGAGGGGTCAATGTGACCCGTAATTACTGTTATTATGTCCTATCCTACCCCTCCCCACTGTCCCGAGAGGGGGTCAATGAGACCCATTACTATCCTACCCCTCCCCGCTTCCCCGAGAGTGGTGGGGGGTCATTATGACCCGTTACTATCCTACGACTCCCCACTTCCCCGCGAGGGGTGGGAGTCAATGTGACCTCTGACTATCATTATTGTTATTATCATTATTATTATTATTATTATTATTATTATTATTATTATTATAGCCAATCCTACAATTACAGCAAAGGAACAAATAAGGTAGAACATAAAGCAAAATATAGAAATTGTATCTGCATGAGATAAAATAAAATGATCCTTTAGTTGTCGTCAACTGTCTTTCACCTCATTTTGTGAAGTAAACTGGAATCTCTTTGTAGAAGTTAAAAAATGTGTTTTTGAAATAACTTGATTTAACATCAACGTCGACCAGACGACATTTGTTGAACTCAGTTCAAGATAAAGACACAAATAAGTTAATAGTTACATGAAAACTTCAGCAATAAAAACTGGCTGCCTGTCATTTACAGTCTCACCTTTGCTCCATGACATTTCACAATAATCCTAAAAATCAGAAGAAGGAAACAATCTCACAATCAGAGTTACAGTAAAAGGAGGAGCAACACTGGAAAGATAAGAGAGCTTCCACGTCACTCTCCAGAAATAAAACTAAAGGTTTATCAGAGCGACAGCAGAGCTGCAGTCTGATTTGATCATATTTAATGTTTCAACAACCAGCTTTAACCCTCGTGCTGCCCAAAGGGGGTGTCAATGTGACCCGTAACTATTATTATTATATCCTATCCTACCCCTGCCCGCTGTCCCGAGAGGGGGTCAATGTGACCCATTACTATCCTACCACTCTCTGCTGTCCCGAGAGGATTCAATGTGACCCGTAACTATCCTAACCCTCCCTGCTGCCCCGAGAGGGGTCAATGTGACCCGTAATTACTGTTATTATGTCCTATCCTACCCCTTCCCACTGTCCCGAGAGGGGGTTAATGTGACGCATTACTATCCTACCCCTCCCCGCTTCCCTGAGAGGGGTGGGAGTCAATGTGACCTCTGACTATCATTATTGTTATTATTATTATTATTATTATTATTATTATTATTATTATTATAGCCTATCCTACAATTACAGCAAATGAACAAATAAGGTAGAACATAAAGCAAAATATAGAAATCATTTAGTTGTCGTCAACTGTCTTTCACCTCATTTTGTGAAGTAAACTGGAAACTCTTTGTAGAAGTTAAAAAATGTGTTTTTGAAATAACTTGATTTAACATCAACGTCGACCAGACAACATTTCTTGAACTCAGTTCAAGATAAAGACACAAATAAGTTAATAGTTACATGAAAACTTCAGCAATAAAAACTGGCTGCCTGTCATTTACAGTCTCACCTTTGCTCCATGACATTTCACAATAATCCTAAAAAATCAGAAGGAGGAAACAATCTCACAATCAGAGTTACAATAAAAGGAGGAGCAACACTGGAAAGATAAGAGAGCTTCCACGTCACTCTCCAGAAATAAAACTAAAGGTTTATCAGAGCGACAGCAGAGCTGCAGTCTGATTTGATCATATTTAATGTTTCAACAACCAGCTTTAGCCCTTGCGCTGCCCAAAGGGGGGGTCAATGTGACCCGTAACTATTATTATTATATCCTATCCTACCCCTCCCCCCTGTCCCGAGAGGGGGTCAATGTGACCCGTTACTATCCTAACCCTCCCTGCTGTCCCGAGAGGGGGTCAATGTGGCCCGTAACTATCCTAACCCTCCCTGCTGCCCCGAGAGGGGTCAATGTGACCCGTAATTACTGTTATTATGTCCTATCCTACCCCTTCCCTCTGCCCCGAGAAGGGTAGGAGTCAATGTGACCTCTGACTATCATTATTATTATTATTATTATTATTATTATTATTATTATTATTATTATAGCCTATCCTACAATTACAGCAAAGGAACAAATAAGGTAGAACATAAAGCAAAATATAGAAATCGTATCTGCATGAGATAAAATAAAATGATCCTTTAGTTGTCGTCAATCGTCTTTCACCTCATTTTGTGAAGTAAACTGGAAACTCTTTGTAGAAGTTAAAAAATGTGTTTTTGAAATAACTTGATTTAACATCAACGTCGACCAGACAACATTTGTTGAACTCAGTTCAAGAAAAAGACACAAATAAGTTAATAGTTACATTAAAACATCAGCAATAAAAACTGGCTGCCTGTCATTTACAGTCTCACCTTTGCTCCATGACATTTCACAATAATCCTGAAAATCAGAGGGAGGAAACAATCTCACACTCAGAGTTACAGTAAAAGGAGGAGCAACACTGGAAAGATATGAGAGCTTCCACGTCACTCTCCAGAAATGAAACCAAAGGTTCGTCAGAGCGACAGCAGAGCTGCAGTCGAGTCTCTCCACTTCTGTCCAAATAAAAGTTAAATTGAGTTCATCAAGTCTTTCTCAACAACACAGCAGAGTCTCTGCCAAGCACTGGTGAGAACAACTGATCATATTTAATGTTTCAACAACCAGCTTTAACCCTCGTGCTGCCCAAAGGGGGGTCAATGTGACCCGTTATTACTGTTATTATGTCCTATCCTACCCCTTCCCTCTGCCCCGAGAAAGAGGGTCAATGTAACCCGTGACTATCCTACCCCTCCCCACTGTCCCGAGAGGGGGTCAATGTGACCCATTACTATCCTATCCCTCCCCGCTTCCCCGAGAGTGGTGGGGGGTCATTATGACCCGTTACTATCCTACGACTCCCCACTTCCCCGCGAGGGGTGGGAGTCAATGTGACCTCTGACTATCATTATTGTTATTATTATTATTATTATTATTATTATTATTGTTGTCATTATTATGGCCTATCCTACAATTACAGCAAAAGAACAAATAAGGTAGAACATAAAGCAAAATATGGAAACTGTATCTGCATGAGATAAAATAAAATGATCATTTAGTTGTCGTCAACTGTCTTTCACCTCATTTTGTGAAGTAAACTGGAAACTCTTTGTAGAAGTTAAAAAATGTGTTTTTGGAATAACTTGATTTAACATCAATGTTGACCAGACGACATTTGTTGAACTCAGTTCAAGATAAAGACACAAATAAGTTAATAGTTACATGAAAACTTCAGCAATAAAAACTGGCTGCCTGTCATTTACAGTCTCACCTTTGCTCCATGACATTTCACAATAATCCTGAAAATCAGAAGGAGGAAACAATCTCACAATCAGAGTTACAGTAAAAGGAGGAGCAACACTGGAAAGATAAGAGAGCTTCCACGTCACTCTCCAGAAATAAAACTAAAGGTTTATCAGAGCGACAGCAGAGCTGCAGTCTGATTTGATCATATTTAATGTTTCAACAACCAGCTTTAGTCCTTGCGCTGCCCAAAGGGGGGGTCAATGTGACCTGTAACTATTATTATTATATCCTATCCTACCCCTCCCCCCTGTCCCGAGAGGGGGTCAATGTGACCCGTTACTATCCTAACCCTCCCTGCTGTCCCGAGAGGATTCAATGTGGCCCGTAACTATCCTAATCCTCCCTGCTGCCGCGAGAGGGGTCAATGTGACCCGTAATTACTGTTATTATGTCCTATCCTACCCCTTCCCACTGTCCCGAGAAGGGTAGGAGTCAATGTGACCTCTGACTATTATTATTATTATTATTATTATTATTATTATTATTATTATTATTATTATTATTATAGCCTATCCTACAATTACAGCAAAGGAAGAAATAAGGTAGAACATAAAGCAAAATATAGAAATCGTATCTGCATGAGATAAAATAAAATGATCATTTAGTTGTTGTCAACTGTCTTTCACCTCATTTTGTGAAGTAAACTGGAAACTCTTTGTAGAAGTTAAAAAATGTGTTTTTGAAATAACTTGATTTAACATCAACGTCGACCAGACGACATTTGTTGAACTCAGTTCAAGATAAAGACACAAATAAGTTAATAGTTACATGAAAACTTCAGCAATAAAAACTGGCTGCCTGTCATTTACAGTCTCACCTTTGCTCCATGACATTTCACAATAATCCTGAAAATCAGAGGGAGGAAACAATCTCACAATCAGAGTTACAGTAAAAGGAGGAGCAACACTGGAAAGATAAGAGAGCTTCCACGTCACTCTCCAGAAATGAAACCAAAGGTTCGTCAGAGCGACAGCAGAGCTGCAGTCGAGTCTCTCCACTTCTGTCCAAATAAAAGTTAAATTGAGTTCATCAAGTCTTTCTCAACAACACAGCAGAGTCTCTGCCAAGCACTGGTGAGAACAACTGATCATATTTAATGTTTCAACAACCAGCTTTAACCCTCGTGCTGCCCAAAGGGGGGTCAATGTGACCCGTTATTACTGTTATTATGTCCTATCCTACCCCTTCCCTCTGCCCCGAGAAAGAGGGTCAATGTAACCCGTGACTATCCTACCCCTCCCCACTGTCCCGAGAGGGGGTCAATGTGACCCATTACTATCCTATCCCTCCCCGCTTCCCCGAGAGTGGTGGGGGGTCATTATGACCCGTTACTATCCTACGACTCCCCACTTCCCCGCGAGGGGTGGGAGTCAATGTGACCTCTGACTATCATTATTGTTATTATTATTATTATTATTATTATTATTGTTGTCATTATTATGGCCTATCCTACAATTACAGCAAAAGAACAAATAAGGTAGAACATAAAGCAAAATATGGAAACTGTATCTGCATGAGATAAAATAAAATGATCATTTAGTTGTCGTCAACTGTCTTTCACCTCATTTTGTGAAGTAAACTGGAAACTCTTTGTAGAAGTTAAAAAATGTGTTTTTGGAATAACTTGATTTAACATCAATGTTGACCAGACGACATTTGTTGAACTCAGTTCAAGATAAAGACACAAATAAGTTAATAGTTACATGAAAACTTCAGCAATAAAAACTGGCTGCCTGTCATTTACAGTCTCACCTTTGCTCCATGACATTTCACAATAATCCTGAAAATCAGAGGGAGGAAACAATCTCACACTCAGAGTTACAGTAAAAGGAGGAGCAACACTGGAAAGATAAGAGAGCTTCCACGTCACTCTCCAGAAATAAAACTAAAGGTTTATCAGAGCGACAGCAGAGCTGCAGTCTGATTTGATCATATTTAATGTTTCAACAACCAGCTTTAGTCCTTGCGCTGCCCAAAGGGGGGGTCAATGTGACCTGTAACTATTATTATTATATCCTATCCTACCCCTCCCCCCTGTCCCGAGAGGGGGTCAATGTGACCCGTAACTATCCTCACCCTCCCTGCTGCCGCGAGAGGGGTCAATGTGACCCGTAATTACTGTTATTATGTCCTATCCTACCCCTTCCCTCTGCCCCGAGAAGGGTAGGAGTCAATGTGACCTCTGACTATCATTATTATTATTATTATTATTATTATTATTATTATTATTATTATTATTATTATTATTATTATAGCCTATCCTACAATTACAGCAAAGGAAGAAATAAGGTAGAACATAAAGCAAAATATAGAAATCGTATCTGCATGAGATAAAATAAAATGATCATTTAATTGTTGTCAACTGTCTTTCACCTCATTTTGTGAAGTAAACTGGAAACTCTTTGTAGAAGTTAAAAAATGTGTTTTTGAAATAACTTGATTTAACATCAACGTTGACCAGACGACATTTGTTGAACTCAGTTCAAGATAAAGACACAAATAAGTTAATAGTTACATGAAAACTTCAGCAATAAAAACTGGCTGCCTGTCATTTACAGTCTCACCTTTGCTCCATGACATTTCACAATAATCCTGAAAATCAGAGGGAGGAAACAATCTCACAATCAGAGTTACAGTAAAAGGAGGAGCAACACTGGAAAGATAAGAGAGCTTCCACGTCACTCTCCAGAAATGAAACCAAAGGTTCGTCAGAGCGACAGCAGAGCTGCAGTCGAGTCTCTCCACTTCTGTCCAAATAAAAGTTAAATTGAGTTCATCAAGTCTTTCTCAACAACACAGCAGAGTCTCTGCCAAGCACTGGTGAGAACAACTGATCATATTTAATGTTTCAACAACCAGCTTTAACCCTCGTGCTGCCCAAAGGGGGGTCAATGTGACCCGTTATTACTGTTATTATGTCCTATCCTACCCCTTCCCTCTGCCCCGAGAAAGAGGGTCAATGTAACCCGTGACTATCCTACCCCTCCCCACTGTCCCGAGAGGGGGTCAATGTGACCCATTACTATCCTATCCCTCCCCGCTTCCCCGAGAGTGGTGGGGGGTCATTATGACCCGTTACTATCCTACGACTCCCCACTTCCCCGCGAGGGGTGGGAGTCAATGTGACCTCTGACTATCATTATTGTTATTATTATTATTATTATTATTATTATTGTTGTCATTATTATGGCCTATCCTACAATTACAGCAAAAGAACAAATAAGGTAGAACATAAAGCAAAATATGGAAACTGTATCTGCATGAGATAAAATAAAATGATCATTTAGTTGTCGTCAACTGTCTTTCACCTCATTTTGTGAAGTAAACTGGAAACTCTTTGTAGAAGTTAAAAAATGTGTTTTTGGAATAACTTGATTTAACATCAATGTTGACCAGACGACATTTGTTGAACTCAGTTCAAGATAAAGACACAAATAAGTTAATAGTTACATGAAAACTTCAGCAATAAAAACTGGCTGCCTGTCATTTACAGTCTCACCTTTGCTCCATGACATTTCACAATAATCCTGAAAATCAGAAGGAGGAAACAATCTCACAATCAGAGTTACAGTAAAAGGAGGAGCAACACTGGAAAGATAAGAGAGCTTCCACGTCACTCTCCAGAAATAAAACTAAAGGTTTATCAGAGCGACAGCAGAGCTGCAGTCTGATTTGATCATATTTAATGTTTCAACAACCAGCTTTAGTCCTTGCGCTGCCCAAAGGGGGGGTCAATGTGACCTGTAACTATTATTATTATATCCTATCCTACCCCTCCCCCCTGTCCCGAGAGGGGGTCAATGTGACCCGTTACTATCCTAACCCTCCCTGCTGTCCCGAGAGGATTCAATGTGGCCCGTAACTATCCTAATCCTCCCTGCTGCCGCGAGAGGGGTCAATGTGACCCGTAATTACTGTTATTATGTCCTATCCTACCCCTTCCCGCTGCCCCGAGAAGGGTAGGAGTCAATGTGACCTCTGACTATTATTATTATTATTATTATTATTATTATTATTATTATTATTATTATTATTATTATTATAGCCTATCCTACAATTACAGCAAAGGAAGAAATAAGGTAGAACATAAAGCAAAATATAGAAATCGTATCTGCATGAGATAAAATAAAATGATCATTTAATTGTTGTCAACTGTCTTTCACCTCATTTTGTGAAGTAAACTGGAAACTCTTTGTAGAAGTTAAAAAATGTGTTTTTGAAATAACTTGATTTAACATCAACGTTGACCAGACGACATTTGTTGAACTCAGTTCAAGATAAAGACACAAATAAGTTAATAGTTACATGAAAACTTCAGCAATAAAAACTGGCTGCCTGTCATTTACAGTCTCACCTTTGCTCCATGACATTTCACAATAATCCTAAAAAATCAGAAGAAGGAAACAATCTCACAATCAGAGTTACAGTAAAAGGAGGAGCAACACTGGAAAGATAAGAGAGCTTCCACGTCACTCTCCAGAAATAAAACTAAAGGTTTATCAGAGCGACAGCAGAGCTGCAGTCGAGTCTCTCCACTTCTGTCCAAATAAAATGTTTAATTAATGTTTCAACAACCAGGTTTAACCCTTGCGCTGCCCCGAGGGGGGTCAATGTGACCTTTAACTATTATTATTATATCCTATCATACCCCTCCCCACTGTCCGGAGAGGGGGTCAATGTGACCCGTGACTATCTTACCACTCCCTGCTGCTCCGAGAGGGGTCACTGTGACCTGTAATTACTGTTATCATATCCTATCCTACCCCTTCCCGCCACCCCGAGAAGGGTGGGGGGTCAATGTGACCCATGACTATCCTACCACTCCCCGCTGCCCCGAGAGGGGTGGGTGGGGATCAATGTGATCTGTGACTATCATTATCATTTGGGACAGAGCCCAAAAGGCAGAGGACTATTGTAAAACAATAACTATTGTTTTTTGTGAGTTTATTTGTTGCTTTCTTTATTACGCCACTTAAACCCTAAATTTGACCCCCTAAACATGCTCAAAAACTCACCAAATTTGGCACACACATCAGGTCTGGTAAAAAATTTGATAAAATGTAAAACTAAACCCCTAAAGTGCCAAAATGTGCCAGAGAGCGCCACCTATGTAACTTAAATGGCTGCCTCGGCCCGTAGGAATGTCGTAGAGAGATCAAACCAAAACTCAATTATTCGTCTCATCAAGACCTACAAATCATATGCTGACACCCCTGACCTAAATCCAACAGGAAGTCCGCAATATGCCCATCAAAGTACGACTTTGTGCCAATTTTGGACCCTCAAGAAACGCTATCTCCTCCTAGGGCATTAATGGTATCGGCTCTAAACTTGAATACATGACTTATGACACTGTGCTGAACAGAAGTTGTTAAAAACTTTGTAATAACTCGAACGGTTTAGATATTGTAAGCCCTGAAAGTTGGAGTGCAACCAATGGGGAGGCAATCTCTGGGCATGGACTTTGTGTCAAATAAATGGTTCTGATGTCTAAACTATAAGTCTGACCACTTTGAAACCTGGAGACATCTACATACCCGTGACAGAAGCCCTTGGACTGCACCGCGCCTCTACATGCGAAGGCCCCTTCAACGCTGCTTGCAGCTTTAATTATTATTGTTATTATTATTATTATTATTATTATTATTATTATTATTATTATTGTATCCTATCCTATCCTATCCTACTAGGGGACAAGGACGAGGATGACGAGGACGATGGGGATGAGGATGACGGGGACGAGGACGTGGATGGAACGACAACACGAGGAAGAAGAAGAAGAAGAAGGAGAAGAAGAGGAACGATTAGAAGAGGAATGTGGGGAAGAAGGCGAAACAGAGACATATCTGTCAAAGAACGGAAAACTGACATGGTCCTCCATGGCAGCGTGTAATAAACAGGGCCGCCGGGGCGGTACAGCAGACCGAAAGGTCCCAACGAGGTCGAGGTCTAGGATGACGGGGCCGAGGGGGATGAGGACGACGGGGACGACGCTGAATACCATAGGACCCGTCTCGACCCTCTACCTCTTCGTCACGCTGGCTGTAGACAAACTCATCCTGGAGACAACCAATCCGGAGGGGTTTCGGAAATACAGAGAGGGATGGAAACCGATGGATGATGTGGGCCTGCACGCTTACATAGGGCTGCTTATCTTGGCGGGTATATACAGGTCTAGAGGCGAGGGCGTGGCGAATCTAGGGGACTCGGAGAGCGGAAGGGCGATCTTCCGCGCCACAATGCCACTCAAACTCTTTTACAGGTACTCGAGACTGATACGGTTCGGCGACCGCGACTCTAGACCCACCAGGCTCTCGACCGACAAACTGGCCGCCGTGAGAGAGGTGTAGGACACGTGGGCCGAGGGACTACCGCGCCTATACAACCCAGGGCCTGAGGTGACAGTAGACGAGCAACTGGCTCGGCTCGGCATCAGCTCCCTCCGTCTCTGCCTCCCCATCCACCTCAGCGAATAAGAGAAAGAGGTGTCAGAGTTGTCCACCGAAGAAAGACTGTAAAAGAAGTACTTTATGCTGCGGGTGTAATAAATATATATGCAAAGGCTGTGGTGCTCTTATATACTGCCTGACGTGTCAAGAGAGATGTGTAATAATAATAATAATAATTAAAGCTGCAAGCAGCGTTGAACGGGCCTTGCAAGACAGTGCAAGAAGGAGATAAACATCACTTCCTTTGTCCACTATTTTGCCCACTGTTGGGGCTGCTTTACTGAAATTTCATAGGGGGTGCTATTCAGCCAGTTTGCATCACTGATGGAATATTGTCATGTAGACGTGTTCAGGCCGGTAGTCTTATCAACCATGTAAAATTCGGTGCAGATTGGAGCATTTACAATAAAGTTATAGCAACTTCCTCTGTCATGCTCACACCTGTATCATAAAAATCATGCAAGTTTTGTGCCCATTCACTTGAATTTCAATTAGTAAATTGAAAACTCTTGATGAGTTTGTGATTAAAACAAATTAATTTCCTAATTTTCATCAAGTCTATTTTTAGGAATGTAAAGACTTTTAACTAATGCACAACATCTGATTTTTGCTGATTTTTGCTGATTGAGCACCCCTAAAAACAACATAAATTGTGATTTACATACACACACACACACACACAGAGTTTAAATAAGTATGTAATAAATTGTAAATATGTATGTAATTAATTGTTTTCTTTAAGAAACTGTTACTTGAGCATTTTTCAGTGTGCTCCTAAAGTTATATGTGGCTCCTACTTTTTTTCATTTAGGAGCACATGTACTCCTTGAAAAAAAAGTAAGGATTGAACACTGCTGTCAGATGTGTAGAAACACTAAGTAACTGGAGTGCGGCACAGTCCAAGGGTTTCTGTCACAGGCAGTAGATGTTTTCAGACCTGGGCTGACAGGTCTGACTTTACCCATCCCCCCCTCCCATTCTCTCTCTCTCCCTCTCAGCTGGAGAGAAGGATTTCAGAGTACTCTTCTTGTGAAATATCCTCATAAATCCCATGACTTTGGCCAAATCCTACATAAAAATCACATTTTTTGTAGGAATTTTCATCGCAAATCCATTTATACAGGCTTGAAGGTGGTCAGACATATAGTTTAGACGCCAGACGCCCCAGTTTGGCACAAAGTCCATGCCCAGAGATTGCCTCCCCATTGGTTTACATTGTAAGGTGTGATGTCGCACTCCAACTTTCAGGGCTTACTAGATCTAAACCGTTCGAGTTATTACGAAGTTTTTAATAACTTTTGATCAGCACAGTGTGATAAGTCATGTATTCAAGTTTGAAGCCGATACCATTAACGCCCTAGGAGGAGACAGCGTTTATTCAAGGTCCAAAATTGGCACAAAATCGTACATTGAAATTGAGATTGCGGACTTCCTGTTGGATTTAGGTCAGGGGTGTCAGCATATGATTTGTAGGGCTTGTTGAGACGAATAATTGAGTTTTGGTTTGATCTTTCTACGACATTCCTACGGGCCGTGGCGGCCATTTTGTTACATAGGTGGCGCTAGAGAGCACATTTTGGCACTTTAGGGGTTAATTTTTACACTTTATCAAATTTTTCACCAGACCTGATGTGCGTGCCAAATTTGGTGAGTTTTTGAGCATGTTTAGGGGGTCAAATTTAGGGTTTAAGTGGCGTAATAAAGAAAGAAAGAAAGAAAGAAAGAAACAAACAAACAAACAAACAAACACATGAAAAACAATAGGGTTATCTACTACCTCTGCCTTTTGGGCTCAGTCCCTAATAATAATCGGGTGGGGGATGTACCAGATTGACCCGAAGGACACGGGGTGTGTACGGGACTATAAGAGGACAGCGTGATGGTTAACACAGCAGAAAGGAAGTTCCACTCTTTTCATTTCATACTGACACTTGTGAAATTAGTGACAATATAACTAAAGATGTTTTTACACAGACTCAGTGAAACAACTTTAATTGTTTTTTAAACAGTCTCTCTGTGTCAGTTCTCAGGACTTTTGTAACTTGTAACTGAATCTCTGTGGTTTGGAGTTCAGCTTCACTCCAACCTTCCTGGTCTTATTACTATTTACTGACCACTTCCTACAGACACACTGCATTCTATTTCCTGTAGCTGTTTCACATTAAAAGCTTTCTACCAACAAGCAGCAGCTTTTATTGTGAAGCAGTTGGAGGAAATAAAAGGTGTTTGTCACCAAGTTAGCAGAGTTTTGTTAGCAGTGCTATTCTTCAATAACAGTTGGTCTACACAACAAGATATGGACATATTCTGTGTTATGTTGTCAGTGGTTCATTTTAAAGATTGTATGGAAGAATAGTACAAGCAGAAACAGCCACAATGAGCTGTTAGATAAAGAGCTGCAGATGACAGTCTCTTACTTACAGCTCACATAAAACACATCATCAAAGTAAACAACAACTTTAAACTCACCATGCAGCCTTGTGGATAACTGTTTGAGCTGCCAGCACGACTTCAATGATCACGGTTGCTCACGACTCCGTTCACGTGTTCCCATCCCGATCGATAACAAGGAAAACATGATTCAAAATTACTTCACCTAATATCACGTTATATTTAATACAACAGTAATTATCCTTTTTGAACAAATAATTGAAATTTAATTTTAAACAAATTGTTTCTTTTGTTTTTCACACTCAGTGTGTAGATATGTCTTCTGCCAGCTGTCTGGATGTGTCCACTGATCCAGTCACCACACCATGTGGACACAACTTCTGCAAAAACTGCATCACTAAACACTGGAACAGTAATGACTAGTACCTGTATCTGATGTGTAAAAAGGTTTTCAACACAAAACCTGAGCTTCACATCAACACATTCATCTCTGAGAAGGTTTCTCAGTTCAGACAGGAAGCTCACCAGAAAGCCAGCAGCAGCAGCTCAGAGCAACAAGCTGCCAAACCAGGAGAAGTTCCCTGTGACATCTGTAAAGGAACCAAACTGAAGGCCCTGAAGTCCTGTCTGGTGTGTCTGACCTCCTACTGTGAGACTCACCTGGAGGCTCATCTGACAGTTTCAGGCCTGAAAAGACATCAGCTGATGGACCCTGTGGAGAACCTGGAAGACAGGATGTGTATGAAGCACGATAAACCTCTGGAGCTGTTTTGTAAGACCGACCAGACATGTGTCTGCATGCTCTGCTCTGTTTTAGACCACAAGACACATGATGTTGTTCCTCTGAAAGAAGAATATGAAGGAAAGAAGGCAGAGCTGGGGAAGACAGAAGCTGAAATTCAGCAGATGATCCAGAGGAGACAACTGAAGATTCAAGAGTTCAAACGGTCAGTCAACTTCAGCAAAGGAAATGCAGAGAAAGAAATAGCAGAAGGTGTTCAGGTCTTCACCGCTCTGATGAAGTCTGTTGAGAGAAGCCTGAATGAGCTCATTGAGGCGATTGAAGAGAAGCAAAGAACGACAGAGAAACAGTCTGAAGAATTCATCAAAGAGCTGGAACAGGAAATCTCTGAGCTGATGAAGAGAAGCTCTGAGGTGAAGCAGCTCTTACTCTCTGAAGACCACCTCCACCTCCTCCAAAACTTCCCGTCCCTGAAAGCTGCTCCACCCACCAAAGACTGGACAGAGGTCAGCGTCCGTCCACCATCATATGAGGTGACTGTGGTGAGAGCTGTGACTCAGCTGGAGGAGACGCTCAGTAAAGAGATGAAGAAGCTGTTTGAGGCTGAGCTGAAGAAGGTCCAGCAAGATGCTGGTATATACAGAAGCTATGCCCCCCCCCCCCCCCCCCCCCCCCCCCCAGTATATGAAATATGAAAAAAGCCCCCCCCCCCCCCCCCCGCCAATATTTGGAATTGACACAACATCAGACTACCTCAGAGCTGAGAAAAAGCTAATTAGTTCCCTCAATATTCAGAGTTAAACCGATTCCAAAACACACTTGATGTGCATCATTCACAGAAAACCTTGTGCATGTTGTTTGTGTTCATGTCAAACAGCAACAGTGAACACAGCAGCTGTGAGCAAGGTGCCTAAGCTTTGGATCTGTCCTGTAGGTTCTGTAATGTTTGACAATGCTTACTGTGATCATTTGTTTTTAATCAATCAATCAATCAATTTCTATTTATATAGTGACAAATCACAACAAAAGTCATCTCAGGGCACTTTTCACATAGAGCAGGTCTAGACCGTACTCTTTACAGTACAAGAGTACTTTTACTGGGTAATTATACAGTAAGGACGGGAGAACAGCACATACCTTGTTGTTCTGTATACTTACAGAGTAAGAACATGAGAACAATGTAAACCTCATAATTCAGCCCCCTATTGTTACTCTGTAAGTATAGAGTAAGACAGAGTAAGAACAAGAGAACAGCATATATATTGTGATTTCTGTGTAAGAATAAAAACTCTTCATAAACTTTATAACTCCCTGCATTCCTTATTATTCTCTAATTAGAGATACACATATGTATATTATTACATTACTGTATTATTAGTTTTTCATCATCAGGTGACAATAAAAGCCTTCCATAGCTGTGCAGTTAAGAGAGCTAAGTTTGCCCATTATGAGCTGCTGTAGTGCTGGACCAACATGTCTGCTAGGAGCTAATTTTCAAAAGTATAGACCCATTTCTAAACTTATTCAAATTCATACAATGAAGTGAAAGACATAATCATGATAAATCCCTGAAGTGTGAGTGAAGCTTTCCTGACAAACTCACATGCATAAAAAGTGATTTTCACAACTGTCATGAGCAGTGGGCAAATGTATTTGTTTTTATAAATACATACTGACTCATACAAGGAAATTACACCTTAAGTTTGGGGAAATTACACGGTAAATCTTGAGAAGTTACACTCTAAATTCCCAATTGTTACTCCCCTGTTCCTCGTTGTCTTGTTTTCTTCCTACATTTAAGTACCAGTATGAAACAGTAAGTATTTTATATGTAAGGATTCATACTAGGAAGTTATACTGTAAGTTCCGGGAAATTACGCGGTAAATGACGGGATGGTACACTCTAAAACATGGGCTGTATTATAAAGTATTACCCATAATACATAATATAATACTATAATAATTACTATCTGTAACAGCAAAAACATTGTAATTACTGAAATGACCAAACATGGGCATTCACTTTGGGCTTGAGTGTTACTGACCAGGGAAGTTTTTATTGTCAATAAATCAATCAATCAATTTCTATTTATACAGCGCCAAATCACAACAGAAGTCATCTCAGGGCACTTTTCACATAGAGCAGGTCAAGACCGTACTCTTTAATTTACAGAGACCCAACAATTCCCCCATGAGCAAGCACTTGGCGACAGCGGTAAGGAAAAACTCCCCTTTAACGGGTAGAAACCTCAAGCAGACCCCGGCTCTTGGTGGGCGGCCATCTGCTTTGACCGGTTGGGTTGAGAGAGAGAAAGAGAGAGGGAAAGGGGGAGGGGGGACAGAAGAAAAACAATCACAACAACAACAATAAGCACAAGCAGCAATAGCCAGGGAAGGATGCCATCAGGACTGTGAAGGACCGCGAAGGTTCGGCCCAGGCCCGCAAAGTTAGTGACATGCATTAATGTTACATGAATGCATACAGTGCATCATGGGAAGTATGAATTGAGGTGATTTAGAACTTTCAGCCTCCCAGTGAGCGTCCCAGATTTCATCTTGAACTGTCCCACATTAGGAAATGCAACATTGATAGTTGACAGTTTATTACAGGCGGGGACAAACTGTGAAACACCTCTCAACTTCCTCATCTGATTCAGCAACAACTGCAGGACAGAAGAAAGTTAACACAGAGGAGCTGCAGTCGACACAATTGTCTCTGTTTCTGTCTGAAGGAAAATTAAACCGAGTTCTTCAGTTCTTTCTCAACAACTGATTCAAACACTGGTGAGTACAGCTGATGATATTTACTGTGGTTAAACAACCAGCAATAACATAAAACTTACAGTTCTACACAGGCAAGTAGCATACACTGTTTTCATTTGACATTTGTCAAATGATCCATGATTACAATACACAACAAATAATGAATAATTCTGTAATAAAATCCTCACAGTTGTCAAATAAACATAAGTCAGACTCGTCACCAGGGGAAATTTATTGTACCTTCATCTGACTTTGGACACGTTTCTATTAAGGCTGAAATATATTCATCATTCAGAAGAAAAACATCTCCATTATATTCCAACAACACTGATGAAGAAAATTGAGGCATTAATTGATATGCTTCAATTTTAGAAATTATTTCAATTTATAATTTGAAATGAGTTCACTGGTTCTTGTTGTGAGGGGCTGCTGCACCTGTTGGGTCATTATCTTTATGCAAGTTTTAACGTAATAACATAATATAACATGATCTAAATTGTTTTCTTGTTAAACAACTCTAGCAGGGTTAAAACATTACAGGACAAATAGTGAGTTGAACTTTGGACTTTATTAGGACTTTGAATGTTTGCAGAGTTGTAAAGGATTGTAAAGGGAATATTGTTACATGTCCATTTGCACATACTGCAATCATTTCTGTTATGATCGTTAGGCCAAGTTCATAAATGAAGCAAAGGAGTATACTTCATTAAAAACACAAAACGTACAAAATTCCTCAACCCTAATTACCTGCAGCTTGATTAAATTCTTGCACTTTTGCAAAAATACACTTGCAGATGTTTTACTACAATGTTTTGATGGCAGGACTGGCAGTAACATTACCGCAGAGACAGAAAATCAGACTCAACAACATGAAACCATGGCAACAAATGCTGCATTTTCCATCTAAAGCCATAAATGTGTTGTGCCTTGTCAAACTTAATTATGATTGACAGCTGCCAAGTACCTCGCAAGATTGTTTTAACGTTATACACAACCTAATATTTATCGACCCATTTGTTGAGCCTGCCATTCTGTTACACAACTAAACCAGACACAAAGATTGAGATGTCTTTCCTTAAACCAGGTGAGTTTTCTTGAGTACAGAAGAAAACATTTACTGTGTTTCAGCAGGTTTTAACACAAAACTTCAGATTTACTCAGAAAAAAAAATTCATGATTTTTAATTCATAATGATTCTCATCAAAATGACTTTTCAGATTTGTGCAAATCAAAATTGCTTAACTTTATATACCAGTAACCATATGAATTATCAAAACTTTTGTAAATAAAACATTTTTCAGCATAAGATGAAAAGAGGGTGTTGTCTCTTAAGGATTCTTAACACTTTTTCATTTGCCAGTTTTGTTTCCGCCTTCCAAACTGTTATTGGTGCATCATTCTTGCAGACATATTTTTCAGCGACTTATGAATCATTCTTAAATAACAGCATATCTTTTACAATCTAAGTTTTATTCTCAGTGTGTAGATACAGTAAATCTATATATATATATATATATATATATATATATATATATTGATCCCTTTCATCAAATATGGTTGGAGTTACTTTGATGAATAAGATTTTACTTTCAGTGTCAAACTCATAAAAATCAAATATAGATGTTATTGCTTTTTTATTTCTATAAATTAACCCTGAATACGGTTTGTTTTGTGGTGTTTATACTGTGTATTAGTTGTTTTCTTCTGACTTTTATCTCTGTATTTCCTGTCTGAATGGTAGTATTTTATTTTGAAAGGACCCTGGTCTGACGTGATAACCGTAAGTGTAAGTGTCAATGGTAGCAGATCTCCTGGTATTTATGTTGAGTAAAAACTAAATGTGGTGAAAACTCAGATGAGCTCCAGTTGAAGAGGTAACAAGGTGGTTTAATATCTTTGTAATATCTGCAGCTAATATTGGTCCTAGTTGGATGGTTTATACCAGGGGCGTCGCTAGGCCTATTTTAGGGGGGCTTTAGCCCCCCCAGAATAAATGTACATTATTAGTTTAAATCATCAATAGTTTGTTCTCATTCATTTTTCATTAAAGTCGATTGAACTGCTACTGCGTCTCCAAATTCACAATGTACCTAAAACGCCAGGCACTAGGACCTGGGAAAGGCTGCTGCTGCTCTAATCCAGCGTTTCCATTGGCTGTGCTGCTCACTCAGAGCCCCCAGTAGAGACTTCAATGGTAGTCAGAAACTACTGACGTAGTACTGAATTTTATGACATAGGCCTATTACTCATACAAGGCATAAACTAGCCTAAATAATTTTATGACATTTTTAGTTTTAGAGGTTCACAGATCAAACATCAGTCTGTGAATCAGTAACATACTTAGGACCTGCAACTTATCTAAGAGAGAGGAGATAGCATTCATTGACTTCAGTACCTTTGCTTGATCTGTGTCTGTTGTAAGTGGATGCAAAGCATTTAAGTCATATTAGATCCGTGCCGAATACAAACTATGAAGAGACAGATCTATTGTGTTGATTTTACACTTATTGTTACTCTAAAAATTCATGACAAACAGACATTTTGGAGCCATTTAAAAAAGAAAAATCCTCTCCCCCTCAGCCCCTTCAGTAAAGGCTTAGCCCCCCCTAACCATAAATCTCTAGTGACACCCCTGCTTTATACTAGACTCACTGTATAAGGGTGTAGAGGAAGATGTTGACATTACATGTGCATTTCTTCATCAGTTAAGTAATTATATAATTAATGAACCTACTGTAACCTACAGTAGAGTCAATACATACTTTATGATACTCAGTTCTGTAAATGGGACACATAATGTGTCTGCTCAGTGTCTCAAGGTTAAAACACACTGTGTCTTAGTGTAACACAATGAACTCCACACTAAACAGTTTCCATATAAGGGCACAAAATTAAAGAAGCAGTCAGTGATCACACCCATCAACAAATCTGACAGACATGAAGAGTTCAAACCAACCGTTAATCTGGACTGCAACATTTTCAACCATATTTGTTTCAGTCTCTCCAGCTTTTCTTTTCCATTTAACACAGATGAAATTTTTTTACTGCACGAGCACAAATAATATAAAACCAGATATTAATTCCACTTACTCAATCTATTCATCAGTCCAGCAGCTCACTTGTAGAAAAAGAGGTTTATATTGATCTTATTGAGGGTGATGACCTGCTTCAATAATCACTCCTTCCAGGATTTTACAATGTTTTTGTAATTCGTTACAAAAATGCTTTATTGTCCTGCAGATTTCCTAAAAAACTGCAATAACGTTTGTGATGTTTTTATTCTCTTTTTGTGGTAAAATTGCAGAAATTTTGGAAATATTGCAAATGTTGCCCCCCTGGCCTGGTGGGTGTCAGGAGGGGTGTGTTCATACACCCTGCAGCTTAATGTAAAATAAAGAGGCAGAAAACTTTAGCTTGCATTCAGCATCACACTGACATGGTAACAAGTAGAGGACGATGAAATTTGGAATTTAATCACTATTTGACACAATAAAATAAAATAAAAAATATAAGGGTGTCTATTTTTAAACACATTTAACGTATTATTTTTGCAATGAATTGTACCATAATCCCAATGACTTTTTAACATCTTTTTATGTCATTTTTAATTCCTGTGTATACATTTTTAACCCTTCACACTCTGCATATTTATGTCTGGTTTAAACAACATTTTTAACCCTTTACACAAGCAAAATAAAGTAACGCAATTTTAAAAAAATACTACCAATGAAGAGTCATAGTGTATGTAATGACAATGACTTCCTTCGATAAAAAGCATACTGCATATCACAGAAACAACTATATTTCACTGCTAATTTTTAAATTGAATTAACGTCATTATTTTCTGTATTGTTTGTAAATTATATGTGCAATATATTTTAAAAAATGTTTTTATCGACACACAAAAATAAATACAAAAAATTACAGAATTCTGACAATTAATTAACAAACAACTAAAATTTCTGACCCCAACCCCCAAAACCAATTTACAAATCTGAACCAAGCGTTTACCCCTCAAACAATATCACTCATAAACATTATTACTGTCCTTTAATTCTCACTGTACTTACATCTTACAGCACAGGTAACATGCTATGCTAATACTGTAGAGCAGCTCTGACAGAAAAAGACAACAATTGTTAACCAAAGTCAAAAAATAGAATAAAATAAAATAAAATAAAATAAAAAAGGATCAGAGACTTAAACACAATGACCATGGGGGTGAAAATCTGGCTGTGGACTAGTGTTTATGGAAATGGCAAGTCCTTCATGTTGAAAATATTCTGTGATTTTAACAGGGAGAAATGAAGACGAAGATGGACCTGTTGAAAACTCTGGAGGATTTGATAGACGAAGAATTTGAGGAATTCAAGTGGCTCCTAAAGGATGAACGTCTGCAAGGCCACCCAGCCATCAAAGCATTCCGGCTGCAGAAGGCAGAGAGACGGAACACCGTGGATCTGATGGTGCAGACCTACCAACTTCCTGGAGCTGTGGAGGTGACCAAGAAGCTTTTAAAGGAAATCAACAGGAATGATCTGCTGCAGAGTTCATCAGACAGCAGCTCAGGACCAGAAGGTCAGTCACAGGAAGAGAGAAACTACAACAATCTTATGCAAACAAGATATTAACTTGTTCACACACAATGCCATCTGTCACATCCAGACTGTGGAGGTCAGACAGAAACATTACATTCATGTTATTTATTTGTTTTAATAGTGAAGAACTTCCACATAACAAAGACGACCTTCATCTGTCTACCTTGATTAACACAAACATCTCTGCTTTCACTGTCAGTGGAAAAGTCTTCACTTCCACTCTGATATAGCAGTTCTCAGTTCAAATAAGCTTTATTGACACAAATGCTGTTAAACCATTTTCAAAGCTAAATTGCATATTATTATATTTCATGAATTATTAATCAGTAGATATCAGTGATGATGAGGAGGCTTCAGAGAACAGAGGACCTTCCTCCTCTGAGACTCATCCCCCTCATCCTCTTCCTGAACTTTCCACTGACAGCAGTCAGAGTGAAGGTAAAGCTGGTCAAAGCTGCACATGCTCAGTGGCGTCTGCCTTACACAGAACTACTCTCTAGAGACTGAAAACCTGATCACTGTTATTAGTCTTTGGAGCCGTTTCTAAACAAACTAACGTGACCAAACTCTTCATAATGAAGGAACATGTCACCCAGTGAAGTGGTGTGGCTCACTGACGTGTTTGTAATAGTTTTTGGACAACAGAGGTCTACAGCACAGAGGAATAAGATATATCAGGCTTTGATACACACACAATACTTGTTAGTAGATCAGTTAATTGTTGGTTTGTTTGTTTTTTTGATCTTCTGTTCATATTTTTATGTCTCAATTTAAAAAAACAAACATTTTCTCTCTCAATTTGAGTGGTCAGTGATTATTTTAAAACTCACTGGAGATAAAAAAAAAAAAAAAACAAGTTAGTCTGCACTAAAACTTACAGAGCAGCTTAATCATTCTCTCCTTCATGCTGCCTGCTGATCACCTGCTGTCATTTTGTGGGAAAACAGTGGCAACCTGCTAGAGGATCCTCTTCCAGTTAGGTCTCTGAGACATGAACAATATAGATTCATTTAATTGAAAACCTGATGTATTTTAAGTTCTGGTACTTTTGCTGAGGCAGTCAATTTGGGTTAGCTTGGCCCCTTGGGGCCTGCCAATTATGACGGGTCTGATTTAAGTGACTAAGTTCAGTGAAATTAAACTACAGAAGTCAACATTACACTTTTCTTAATACATGTAATACTCAACATACAATAAATATTTTTTTTTTTACATTTTCGCTTTTGTTCTCTGTGTGTAGATATGTCTGCTGCCAGCTGTCTGCAATCTGAAGATCAGTTTCTGTGCTCCATCTGTCAGGATGTGTTCACTGATCCAGTCACCACACCATGTGGACATAACTTCTGCAAAAACTGCATCACTGAACACTGGAAAAGTAATGACCAGTACCTGTGTCCGATATGTAAAAAGGTTTTCAACACAAGACCTAAGTTGAAGGTGAATACTTTCATCTCTGAGAAGGTTTCTCAGTTCAGACAGGAAGCTCAACAGAAAGCCAGCAGCAGCAGCTCAGAGCAACAAGCTGCCAAACCAGGAGAAGTTCCCTGTGACATCTGTAAAGGAACCAAACTGAAGGCCCTGAAGACCTGTCTGGTGTGTCTGGCCTCCTACTGTGAGACTCACCTGGAGTCTCATCTTACAGTTTCACGTATTAAAAGACATCAGCTGATGGACCCTGTGGAGAACCTGGAAGACAGGATGTGTATGAAGCACAATAAACCTCTGGAGCTGTTCTGTAAGACCGACCAGACATGTGTCTGCGTGCTCTGCTCTGCTTTAGACCACAAGACACATGAGTTTGTTCCTCTGAAAGAAGGATATGAAGGAAAGAAGGCAGAGCTGGGGAAGACAGAGGCTGAGATTCAGCAGATGATCCAGAAGAGACGACTGAAGATTCAAGAGATGGAACAGTCAGTCAACTTCAGAAAAGGAAATGCAGACAGAGAGAAAGCAGAAGGTGTTCAGGTCTTCACCCCTCTGAAGGAGTCTGTTGAGAGAAGCCTGAATGAGCTCACTGAGATGATTGAAGAGAAGCAAAGAACGAAAGAGAAACAGTCTGAAGAATTCATCAAAGAGCTGGAACAGGAAATCTCTGAGCTGAAGAAGAGAAGCTCTGAGGTGAAGCAGTTCTCACACTCTGAAGACCTCCTCCACCTCCTCCAAAACTTCCCATCCCTGAAAGCTGCTCTACCCACCAAAGACTGGACAGAGGTCAGCGTCCGTCCACCGTCATCTGAAGGGACTGTGGTGAGAGCTGTGACTCAGCTGGAGGAGACGCTCAGTAAAGAGATGAAGAAGCTGGTTAAAGCTGAGCTGAAGAGGGTCCAGCAGTATGCAGTGGATGTGACTCTTGATCCTGATACAGCACATCCTAAACTCATCCTGTCTGATGATACGAAACAAGTAAATCATGGTGATGTGAAGAAGAATCTCCCAGACAACCGAGAGAGATTTTCTGATTTTCCCCGTGTTTTAGGAAAGCAGAGTTTCTCTTCAGGCAGATTTTACTTTGAGATTCAGGTTAAAGGGAAGACTGACTGGGATTTAGGAGTGGCCAGAGAGTCGATCAACAGGAAGGGACAAGTCACACTGAGACCTCAGGATGGTTACTGGACTATATGGTTGAGAAATGGAAATGACTACAAAGCTCTCGCTGGTCCTTCAGTCTGTCTTTCTCTGAAGTCTAAGCCTCAGAAGGTGGGGGTGTTTGTGGATTATGAGGAGGGTCTGGTCTCCTTTTATGACGTAGATGCTGCAGCTCTTATCTACTCCTTTACTGGCTGCTCCTTCACTGAGAAACTCTACCCATTCCTCAGTCCCTTTCTTAATAAAGGTGGTAAAAACTCCACTCCTCTGATCATCTGTCCTGTCAATCAAACTGAGTAGAGTAATCACCTGTTTTATGTCATAAATGTGTCTTTGTTTTTGAAGAGAGTAAATATACAAACACTTTTTATTATTATGAGAAAAAACACAAACTAGGATTTCTATCTAACATTAAATCTCTATTTAAACATCTGATCAAATCCACAGAACTCACTCAACACAAGGTTTCCGAAAAACAAAACTTTCAGTTTGAAGTGAAACCACAGAAAACAAAGTGTGAATATTTCACAGTGTCATAAAGCTTCATTGTAGAGTTCGGCTGAGACCATGACTCCACAGAATATGTGTCAGTATTTTACAGGCTGTAATAAGTGCTGAAACACTTAATGACAGAACAACAGAAATGAATTGATTGATTGATGATCATTTAAATTATTTGTCAGACAAACATTCTCAGGCTCCATCTTTTTAAATGTGAGGTTTTGCTGCTACTCTCTGCTCTATATGATGGTAACTGGAATATTTTTGGGTTTTGGACTGTTGGTCAGACAAAACATTCAAAGACACCTTGAACTCTTAGAAACTGTGATGAATATTTTCACTATTTTCTGACATTTTATAGAGTAAATAATGATTCAAAAACAGGTTAAAACAAGGTTAATTGTTCATGAAAATAATCATCAGTTGCAGCTCTACAGTTGATTAATACAATATATGTATAATGTGTATAAAGGATTTTCTTGTTTCATCTGATGTTTGTTTCGTTTCTGTCCACTTTGGCCAATTTGTTTGAATACTGATAAGATTGATTATGATTTAAAGAAATCTGTAAATATGTGATTGTAAAAATCTGTAAACTAAACTACGTCTGTAGTTTTAATGTAAAGCTTTAAAAACATGGCCTGAGTAAGCAGTGACTTGTTGAACACCAAACACAAAAAATAAAAGCTGGTTTACAGAGAAGCTGTGTTTGTGTTTCTGTTACAATTCATTAACAATCACAAATGTTTTTCTGCTTTCTTTAACAAACACTTATTAGTCTACATATGCAGCTTTGTATCATCATGTTTCAATATTTTCTCTCTGCACTGATTATTGTTTTTTACTTAATTGACCTACAATCTATTGAGAGGTTTGTTTTCTACTGAAGTAAATTATCCAAATGTTTTTTTATTGTTGCACATTGTTAAACTTCATGTCAACTGTACAGTAACCAATATTTCAATTAAAAGAGATTCGGCAATAGATTCTGCAAACTCGTTGTGTACCAATAGAACAAACTACTATCAGCACAGAAAACCAGTCTGGACCAACAGCCTGTGGACTCCTGTTCCATGTCAATAGTCAGTAAGTTATTGTACTGGTTTCGTAGCCATTTTTAAAAGGTTCAGTAATTCCCTAAAACAGCTGATTTCTGTAGTTTTAAAGGACGGATTCACAATTGTTCAACTGTGTCTTAAAACAACAGTCAGGAGCCCAAATGAACAGTGAAACCTGTTTTTCTTGCTGTAATCATTCCTCCTGTTCATACTGACCATTAGAAGATCCCTTCATAATGACCTTACAATGGAAGTGATGGAGGACAAAATCCACAGTCCTCCTTCTGTGCAAAAATGTATTTATAAGTTTATCTGAAGCTAATATGAAGCTTCAGCATCCAAATGAGTCAAATCAAGTAGATATCTTTCAACGTTACAGTCTTTTTAGTGCCAAAGTCCCTCTTTTTGTTACTATATTTCCACTGCAGCTCAACAGGGAAACACTGTCCGAGGAAACACAAAGAGGGAATTTGATGCTAAAAAGTAAATGTGTCAGATATCCACTTGATATGACTAACTCAGACTGCTGAAGCTGAATATAAGCTTCACAGAGACTTTTAAATGACTGTGTGGACACACTGTGGATTTTGGCCTCCATCACTTCCATTGAAAGCACATTTGAAGGATCTTTTAATATCCAGTATGAACAGGAGGAATGATTACAGCGAGGAAAACCTCTTTCACTGTTCATATGGACACCTGACTGCTGGTTTAAGACACACTTGAAATATAGTGAACCCGTCCTTTAAGTTACACCCCTCACCATTAACATTTAGGACAGTCCAATCAGAATTTATATACTTTGAGTTAAGGTGAGTTAAGTTTGTCAAAAGGTGCTAAAACTTTTGCATAAAGCTCTATATAATTATACACTACAAGATCCTTACTTAAATGTTTGTACATTAATTTATACAGTTTAAGACGTTGTAATATATATTGTATGTAAATCACTTTAATAAAGAATTGAATTATTGAACTAATTGAATTTAATGTCTCATTTCAGTCTCATTTATTTCATTAAAATAGGACTTTATCTATTTGCTTGCTGTAACTTGTATTTTTTCCCAATGAACAATAAAGTGTTATCTAATCAAAGGTTTCTGTTACTGCAATAAAAGTTTCTTAAACAAGGAAGATCATTATAGTCATCAAGATTTACTATAAATATATATATATATATATATATATATATATATATATATATATATATATATACACACACACACACACACACACACATATATATATATATATATATATATATATATATATACAAAGGCTGTGGTGCTCTTGTATACTGCCCGACGTGTCGGGAGAGTGTGTGATAATAATAATAATTATTACAATCTGCAAGGCCACCCAGCCATCAAAGCATCCCAGCTGGAGAAGGCAGAGAGACGGGACACTGTGGATCTGATGGTGCAGACGTACCAACCTCCTGGAGCTGTGGAGGTGACCAAGAAACTTTTAAAGAAGATCAACAGGAATGATCTGCTGCAGAGTTTATCAGACAGCAGCTCAGGACCAGAAGGTCAGTCACAGGAAGAGAGAAACTGCAACAATCTTATGCAAATGTTACAGGCCTCAGGCATGAGTTACCTGTAGTCAGATGACGTGTCCTGTTTAATACAGGGAAGCAGAGACAGGACACGTTAGTTGTGTTCGTTCAGCAGGCTGTTCTCTGCTTTTATTACACAAATTTAATCTTCTCTCTCTCTCTTAGATTTGACTCATAAGTCTCTTGTTCACAATAATCTTCACCTAACAAATTTAACAATTCATCCATTAACAACACAACAATGATGAACTGTCACCGGTTAATGCTATAGTAGCAATGTATAACTTCTACACACCAATCTGTTGTTACATTTACCAGTAATAATTAAGTTACCAAATATTGCTGTAAAATCTGTGTACTAAAACTTACACTCTTTTGCTGCTGCTGTAACCAGCTTGTAAAATATACCTTAGCAGTAACTTCACTGTTTTAAGCTTGTTTTGTTTTGCCTTCTTCGCTCCGCTGCATACATGAACACTTCTACATAATACAAACAATAATATATATACTATATAAACAACCTTGGTCATTCAAAAATACTAACATTTCACATTTAACCATTTTACAACAATAACAGCGTGTATCAACCAGAATGAGCAACCAATAACATTTAAATAACTATACATCAACCATGATGCTCACTCCATGCAAACCTATAGCATTCACTTCATTAAATTTTACACTAAACCCTTGGCTAAGCAGCTGTTTTAAGGAAGATGTACAGGAGCTACAGAAGAAAATAATAAAAACATTGATAGTAAGGCCACCATTTTGTTACCATTTACTCAGGAGCCAGCGAAGCTCTTTATGACTTCCAAACAGTTTCTAACACACAATTTTCTACCTTAAACTTGGTCCAAACCACATCAGAGAGGCTAAAAAGTCCTTAGGGATAAGTTGTGACAGGCTTACACACATTACTAACCTGTTTAATACAGGGAAGCAGAGACAGGAGACGTTAGTTGTGTTCGTTCAGCAGGCTGTTCTCTGTTTGAGGAACGGAAGCCTTACGCAGTGTACAACTAGCGCTCGCTCTGGTAACTACTCCCTCTTGTGGCGGAACAGAAAAGCGCACTTCACAAAACAAAGTTTAAACCCAAATTTAACATATTTAAAATTGGCCTTTTTCACAGAAAAAAATACATAAAATAGTGATCCAAACCTAACCATTGTGTCCATACATTTGTAGGTGTCACAAACTTTTTAACTTGTTCACACACAATGCCATCTGTCACATCCAGACTGTGGAGGTCAGACAGAAACATTACATTCATGTTATTTATTTGTTTTAATAGTGAAGAACTTCCACATAACAAAGACGACCTTCATCTGTCTACCTTGATTAACACAAACATCTCTGCTTTCACTGTCAGTGGAAAAGTCTTCACTTCCACTCTGATATAGCAGTTCTCAGTTCAAATAAGCTTTATTGACACAAATGCTGTTAAATCATTTTCAAAGCGAAATTGCATATTATTATATTTCATGAATTATTAATCAGTAGATATCAGTGATGATGAGGAGGCTTCAGAGAACAGAGGACCTTCCTCCTCTGAGACTCATCCTCCTCATCCTCTTCCTGAACTTTCCACTGACAGCAGTCAGAGTGAAGGTAAAGCTGGTCAAAGCTGCACATGCTCAGTGGCGTCTGCCTTACGCAGAACTACTCTCTGGAGACTGAAAACCTGATCGCTGTTATTAGTCTTTGGAGCCGTTTCTAAACAAACTAACGTGACCAAACTCTTCATAATGAAGGAACATGTCACCCAGTGAAGTGGTGTGGCTCACTGACGTGTTTGTAATAGTTTTTGGACAACAGAGGTCTACAGCACAGAGGAATAAGATATATCAGGCTTTGATACACACACAATACTTGTTAGTAGATCAGTTAATTGTTGGTTTGTTTGTTTTTTTGATCTTCTGTTCATATTTTTATGTCTCAATTTAAAAAAACAAACATTTTCTCTCTCAATTTGAGTGGTCAGTGATTATTTTAAAACTCACTGGAGATAAAAAAAAAAAAAAACAAGTTAGTCTGCACTAAAACTTACAGAGCAGCTTAATCATTCTCTCCTTCATGCTGCCTGCTGATCACCTGCTGTCATTTTGTGGGAAAACAGTGGCAACTTGCAAGAGGATCCTCTTCCAGTTAGGTCTCTGAGACATGAACAATATAGATTCATTTAATTGAAAACCTGATGTATTTTAAGTTCTGGTACTTTTGCTGAGGCAGTCAGATTTGGGTTACCTTGGCCCCTTGGGGCCTGCCAATAATGACGGGTCTGATTTAAGTGACTAAGTTCAGTGAAATTAAACTACAGAAGTCAGCATTATATTTTTCTTCATACATGTAATACTCAACATACAATAAATATTTCTTCAATTTTTTACATTTTCACTTTTGTTCTCTATGTGTAGATATGTCTGCTGCCAGCTTTCTGCAATCTGAAGATCAGTTTCTGTGCTCCATCTGTCAGGATGTGTTCACTGATCCAGTCACCAGACACATGAGTTTGTTCCTCTGAAAGAAGAATATGAAGGAAAGAAGGCAGAGCTGGGGAAGACAGAGACTGAAATTCAGCAGATGGTCCAGAAGAGACAACTGAAGATTCAAGAGATCAAACATTCCGTTGACCTCAGTAAGGAAGATCAATCAATCAATCAATTTTTATTTATATAGCGCCATATCACAACAGAAGTCATCTCAAGGCACTTTTCACACAGAGCAGGTCAAGACCGTACTCTTTAATATACAGAGACCCAACAATTCCCCCATGAGCAGCACTTGGCGACAGCGGTAAGGAAAAACTCCCCTTTAACGGGTAGAAACCTCAAGCAGACCCCGGCTCTTGCTTTGACCGGTTGGGTTGAGAGAGAGAAAGAGAGAGGGAAAGGGGGAGGGGGGACAGAAGAAAAACAATCACAACAACAACAACAAGCACAAGCAGCAACAGCCAGGGAAGGATGCCATCAGGACTGTGAAGGACCGCGAAGGTTCGGCCCGGGACTCAGGTTTTCCTGTGAGATGAGAAAGCACAAAAAACTCCGGGGAAGAAGCAAAGTTAGTGACATGCATTGATGTTACATGAATGCATACAGATGGAGAAGAGGAGGAGGAGAGAGGAGCTCAGTGCATCATGGGAAGTCCCCCAGCAGTCTAGGCCTATAGCAGCATAACTAAGGGCTGATCCAAGGCGAGCCTGGTCGGCCCTAACTATAAGCTTTATCAAAAAGGAAAGTTTTAAGCCTACTCTTAAACATAGAGAGGGTGTCTGCACCCCGGACCGAATCCGGTAGATGGTTCCATAGAAGAGGAGCCTGATAGCTGAAGGCTCTGCCTCCCATTCTACTTTTAGAGACTGTAGGGACCACCAGTAAGCCTGCATACTGGGACCGCAGTGTTCTAGTGGGATAATACGGTATTATGAGCTCTTCAAGATATGATGGTACCTGACCATTAAGGGCTTTGTAAGTTAGGAGAAGGATTTTAAATTCTATTCTAGATTTTACAGGAAGCCAATGTAGTGAAGCTAAAATGGGAGAAATGTGGTCTCTTTTTCTAGTTTTAGTCAGAACACGTGCAGCTGCATTCTGGACCAGCTGGAGAGTCTTTAGAGACTTGTTAGGGCAGCCTGATAATAAGGAATTGCAATAATCCAGCCTAGAAGTAACAAATGCGTGAACTAGTTTCTCTGCATCTTTTAGGGACAGGATGTGCCTGATTTTTGTGATATTACGTAAGTGAAAAAAGGCAGTCTTTGAAATTTGATTTATGTGGGAGTTAAAGGACATATCCTGATCAAAGATAACTCCCAGATTCCTTACGGTGGTGCTGGAGGCCAGGGTAATGCCATCCAGAGTAGCTTTATCATTAGATAATGTGTTTCTAAGGTGTTTAGGGCCAAGCACAATAACTTCAGTTTTATCTGAATTTAGTAGTAGAAAATTGCAGGTCATCCAGGTCTTTATGTCGTTAAGGCATGTTTGGAGTTTGTTTAACTGATTGGGTTCATCTGGCTTCACTGATAAATATAATTGGGTGTCATCTGCGTAACAATGAAAATTTACGGAGTGTTTCCTAATAATATTACCTAAAGGAAGCATATATAAGGTGAATAGAATTGGTCCAAGTACAGAACCTTGTGGAACTCCGTGTCTAACTTTTGCCTTCATGGAGGATTCATCATTAACATGTACAAACTGAAATCGGTCTAATAAATAGGACTTAAACCAGCTTAATGCAGTTCCTTTAATGCCAATTAAATGTTCCAGTCTCTGCAAAAGGATTTGATGGTCAATTGTGTCGAATGCAGCACTAAGATCTAACAGGACAAGTATAGAGACAAATCCTTTGTCCGATGCAGTTAGGAGGTCATTTGTGACTTTCACCAGTGCTGTCTCTGTGCTATGATGCCTCTAAATCCTGACTGAAAATCCTCAAATAAACTATTGTTATGTAGAAAGTCACATAACTGATTAGAGGCTGCTTTCTCAAGGATCTTAGAGAGAAATTGAAGGTTAGATATAGGTCTATAATTGGCTAAAACACCTGACTCAAGAGTAGGCTTCTTAAGAAGAGGTTTAATTACAGCTACTTTAAAGGACTGTGGTACATAGCCTGTTACTAAAGACAGATTGATCATATCTAGTAAAGAAGTGCTCACTAAGGGTAAGGCTTCCTTAAGCAGCCTAGTTGGGATGGGGTCTAAGAGACAGGTTGATGGTTTAGCTGAACAAATCATTGAAGTTAGTTCAGACAAGTCTACTGGAGAAAAACAGTCCAAATATATGTCAGGATTTACTGCCCGTTACCAAGGTTCCTGTGTTTGGGGAGAGAACGGTGCCTGTTGAGGGCAGGAGGTGGTTAATTTTGTCTCTAATAGTTAGAATTTTATCATTAAAGAAGCTCATAAAGTCGTTACTACTGAGAGCTATAGGAATACATGGATCAATAGAGCTATGACTCTTTGTCAGGCTGGCCAAAGTGCTGAAAAGGAACCTAGGGCAGTTTTTATTCTCTTCTATTAATGCTGAGTAATAGGCGGCTCTGGCATTACAGAGGGCCTTCCTATATGTTTTAAGACTATGATACGGTACGGTCTTGACCTGCTCTGTGTGAAAAGTGCCTTGAGATGACTTCTGTTGTGATATGGCGCTATATAAATAAAAATTGATTGATTGATTGATCTTCCTTACTGAGACTAAGATGCAGACAGAGAGAAAGCAGAAGGTCTTCAGGTCTTCACCACTCTGAAGGAGTCTGTTGAGAGAAGCCTGAATGAGCTCATTGAGATGATTGAAGAGAAGCAAAGAACGACAGAGAAATAGGCTGAAGACTTCATCAAAGAGCTGGAACAGGAAATCTCTGAGCTGATGAAGAGAAGCTCTGAGGTGAAGCAGCTCTTACTCTCTGAAGACCACCTCCACCTCCTCCAAAACTTCCCGTCCCTGAAAGCTGCTCCACCCACCAAGAACTGGACAGACGTCAGCGTCCGTCCACCATCATATGAGAGGACTGTGGTGAGAGCTGTGACTCAGCTGGAGGAGACACTCAGTAAAGAGATAAAGAAGCTGTTTGAGGTTGAGCTGAAGAGGGTCCAGCAGTATGCAGTGGATGTGACACTTAATTCTGATACAGCACATCCTAAACTCATCCTGTCTGATGATGAGAAACAAGTAAATCACGGTGATGTGAAGAAGAATCTCCCAGACAACCCAGAGAGATTTTCTGATTGTGTTAACGTTTTAGGAAAGCAGAGTTTCTCTTCAGGCAGATTTTACTTTGAGGTTCAGGTTAAAAGGAAGACTGACTGGGATTTAGGAGTGGCCAGAGAGTCCATCAACAGGAAAGGATAAATCACAGTGAGCCCTCAGAATGGTTACTGGACTACATGGCTGAGAAATGGAAATCAGTACAAAGCTCTCGCTGGTCCTCCAGTCATTCTCTCTCTGAAGTCTCAGCTTCAGAAGGTGGGGGTGTTTGTGGATTATGAGGAGGGTCTGGTCTCCTTTTATGATGTAGATGCTGCAGCTCTTATCTACTCCTTTACTGGTCCCTGTATTAATTATGGTGGTAAAAACTCTGCTGCTCTGATCATCTGTCCTGTCAATCAAACTGAGTAGAGTAATCACCTGTTTTATGTCATAAATGTGTCTTTGTTTTTGAAGAGAGTAAATATACAAACACATTCTGGTTTATTATGAGAAAAAACACAAACTAGGATTTCTATCTAAAATTAAATCTCTATTTAAACATCTGATCAAATCCACAGAACTTTAGTTTCATTTCTAGTCAAAAACACAAAGTTTCCAAAAAAAAAACAAAACTTTCAGTTTGAAGTGAAACCACAGAAAACAAAGTGTGAATATTTCACAGTGTCATAAAGCTTCATTGTAGAGTTGGGCCGAGACCATGACTCCACAGAATATGTGTCAATATTTTACAGGCTGTAATAAGTGCTGAAACACTTAATGACAACAGAACAACAAGAAATGAATTGATTGATTGATGATCATTTATATTATTTGTCAGACAAACATTCTCAGGCTCCATCTTTTTAAATGTGAGGTTTTGCTGCTACTCTCTGCTCTCAGTTTTGTAGCCGTTTTTAAAAGGCTCAGTCATTCCCTAAAACAGCTGACTTCTGTAGTTTATAAAGGATGGGTTCACGATTGTTCAAATGTGTCTTAAAACAACAGTCAGGAGCCCAAATGAACAGTGAAACATGTTTTTCTTGCTGTAATCATTCCTCCTGTTCATACTGACCATTAGAAGATCCCTTCATAATGACCTTACAATGGAAGTGATGGGGGACAAAATCCACAGTCCTCCTTCTGTGCGAAAATCTATTTAAAAGTTTATCTGATGCTAATATGAAGCGTCAGCATCCAAATGAGTCAAATCAAGTAGATATCTTTCAACATTACAGTCTTTTTAGTGCAAAAGTTCCTCTTTTTGTTACTATACTTCCACCGCAGCTCAACAGGGAAACACTGTCCGAGGAAACACAAAGAGGGAATTTGATGCTAAAAAGACTGTAAATGTGTCAGATATCCACTTGATATGACTAACTCAGACTGCTGAAGCCCCATATAAGCTTTATATCAACCCGTCCTTTAAGTTACACCCCTCACTATTAACATTTAGGACAGTCCAATCAGAATTTATATACTTTGAGTTAAGGTGAGTTAAGTTTATCAAAAGGTGCCCAAACTTTTGCATACAGCTGTATATACCTATACACTACAGGATCCTTCTCACTGAAATGTTTGTGCATTGATTTATACAGTGTAAGGTATTGTAATATATATCGTATGTAAATCACTTTAATAAAAAATTGAATTATTAAACTAATTGAATTTAATGTCTTATTTCAGTCTCATTTATTTAATTAAAATAGGACTTCATCTATTTTCTCGCTGTAACTCGTATTTTTTCCCAATGAACAATTAAGTCTTATCTAATAAAAGGTTTCTGTTACTGCAATAAAAGTTTCTTAAACAGGGAAGATCATTACAGTCATCAAGATTTACTAAAACAGGTTGAGGATTCAAACCATCCAACTCCTGCTAACAAACACTTTTTAATTCTTTAAATGTTCCAAACCTCAGATTGACAGCAGAGCTGCTGACATGATGTTAGCTCTGTGGCTAACAGGGTTCACACTACAACTCCCAAACTCCCAAAGGACAGTGCTGGCAGTGTGAAGCATCACTCAGTACAGAGATGATAGATTCTACATTTATCCCTGTCACCACAAAACAGTCTCAACAAATTGGCTTCACAGCAAAGGAACAAATAAGGTAGAACATGAAGCAAAATATAGAAATTGTATCTGCATGAGATAAAATAAAATCATCCTTTGGTTGTTGTCGACTGTCTTTCATCTCATTTCATGAAGTAAACTGGAAACTGTTTGTAGAAGTTAAAAAATGTGTTTTTGAAATAACTGTTGATTTAACATCAATGTTGACCAGACGACATTTGTTGAACTCAGTTCAAGAGAAAAATAAGTTAATAGTTACATGAAAACTTCAGCAATAAAAACTGGCTGCCTGTCATTTACAGTCTCACCTTTGCTCCATGACATTTCACAATAATCCTGAAAATCAGAGGGAGGAAACAATCTCACAATCAGAGTTACAGTAAAAGGAGGAGCAACACTGGAAAGATAAGAGAGCTTCCACGTCACTCTCCAGAAATGAAACCAAAGGTTCGTCAGAGCGACAGCAGAGCTGCAGTCGAGTCTCTCCACTTCTGTCCAAATAAAAGTTAAATTGAGTTCATCAAGTCTTTCTCAACAACACAGCAGAGTCTCTGCCAAACACTGGTGAGAACAACTGATCATATTTAATGTTTCAACAACCAGCTTTAGTCCTTGCGCTGCCCAAAGTGGGTCAATTTGACTCATAATTATTATTATTATATCCTATCCTACCCCTTCCCGCTGCCCCGAGAGGATTCAATGTGACCCGTAACTATCCTAACCCTCCCTGCTGCCCCGGGAGGGGTGGAGGTCAATGTGACCTCTGACTATCATTATTATTATTATTATTATTATTATTATTATTATTATTATTATTATTATTATTATTTTTCCTACCATTACAGCAAAGGAACAAATAAGGTAGAACATAAAGCAAAATATAGAAATTGTATCTGCATGAGATAAAATAAAATGATCCTTTGGTTGTTGTCAACTGTCTTTCACCTCATTTTGTGAAGTAAACTGGAAACTCTTTGTAGAAGTTAAAAAATGTGTTTTTGAAATAACTTGATTTAACATCAACGTCGACCAGACGACATTTGTTGAACTCAGTTCAAGATAAAGACACAAATAAGTTAATAGTTACATGAAAACTTCATAAAAACTGGCTGCCTGTCATTTACAGTCTCACCTTTGCTCCATGACATTTCACAATAATCCTGAAAATCAGAGGGAGGAAACAATCTCACAATCAGAGTTACAGTAAAAGGAGGAGCAACACTGGAAAGATAAGAGAGCTTCCACATCACTCTCCAGAAATAAAACAAAAGCTTTATCAGAGCGACAGCAGAGCTGCAGTCGAGTCTCTCCACTTCTGTCCAAATAAAAATGAAACTGAGTTCATCAAGTCTTTCTCAACAACACAGCAGAGTCTCTGCCAAACACTGGTGAGAACAACTGATCATATTTAATGTTTCAACAACCAGCTTCAGTCCTTGCGCTGCCCAAAGGGGGGTCAATGTGACCCGTAACTATTATTATTATATCCTGTCCTACCCCTCCCCGCTGCCCTGAGAGGGGTCAATGTGACCCGTAATTGTTATTATTATTATTATTATTATTATTATTATTATTATTATTATTATAGCCTATCCTACCATTACAGCAAATGAACAAATAAGGTAGAACATAAAGCAAAATATGGAAACTGTATCTGCATGAGATAAAATAAAATGATCCTTTAGTTGTTGTCAACTGTCTTTCACCTCATTTTGTGAAGTAAACTGGAATCTCTTTGTAGAAGTTAAAAAATATGTTTTTGAAATAACTTGATTTAACATCAACGTTGACCAGACGACATTTGTTGAACTCAGTTCAAGATAAAGACACAAATAAGTTAATAGTTACATGAAAACTTCAGCAATAAAAACTGGCTGCCTGTCATTTACAGTCTCACCTTTGCTCCATGACATTTCACAATAATCCTGAAAATCAGAAGGAGGAAACAATCTCACAATCAGAGTTACAGTAAAAGGAGGAGCAACACTGGAAAGATAAGAGAGCTTCCATGTCACTCTCCAGAAATGAAACTAAAGGTTTATCAGAGCGACAGCAGAGCTACAGTCTGATTTGATCATATTTAATGTTTCAACAACCAGCTTTAGTCCTTGCGCTGCCCCGAGGGGGGTCAATGTGACCTGTAATTATTATTATTATGTCCTATCCTACCCCTTCCCGCTGCCCCAAGAAGGGTGGGGGGTCAATGTGACCCGTGACTATCCTACCACTCCCCGCTGTCCTGAGAGAGGTGGGGGTCAATGTGACCTATGACTATCATTTTTATTTGGGACAGAGCCCAAAAGGCAGAGGACTACTGTAAAACAGTAACTAAGGGTGAGGACCCTATTGTTTTTTGTGCGTTTGTTTCTTTCTTTCTTTATTACACCACTTAAACCCTAAATTTGACCCCCTAAACATGCTCAAAAACTCACCAAATTTGGCAGGCACATCAGGTCTTGCGAAAAATTTGATAAAATGTAAAACTAAACCCCTAAAGTGCCAAAATGTGCTCTCTAGCGCCACCTATGTAACTTAAATGGCTGCCATGGCCCGTAGGAATGTCGTAGAGAGATCAAACCAAAACTCAATTATTCATCTCATCAAGACCTACAAATCATACGCTGACACCCCTGACCTAAATCCAACAGGAAGTCCACAATCTCAATTTCAAAATTAAAGTTGCAAGCAGCATTGAACGGGCCTTCGCGCCCTTGCGCACGTCGGGCCATGGCACAATCGAAGGGCTTCTGTGACGGGCATGTAGATGTCTTCAGACCCGGGCTGTTTTCAGACAGTGCAAGAAGGAGATAAACATCACTTCCTTTGTCCACTATTTTGCCTGCTGTTGGGGCTGCTTTACTGAAATTTTGTGGGGGGAGCTATTCAGCCAGTTTGCATCACTGATGGAACATTGTCATGTGGACGTGTTCAGGCCGGGAGTCTTATCAAACATGTAAAGTTCGGTGCAGATTGGAGCATTTACAATAAAGTTATAGCAACTTCCTCTGTCATGGCGAAACATCAAATCTCAACAGTGTGAGGATGAGAATTTTCTGCAGGGTGAGACATGTCTGTCTTGCTCACACCTGTGTCATAAAAATCATACAAGTTTTGGGCCCATTCACTTGAATTTCAAGTAGTAAATTGAAAACCTTTGATGAGTTTGTGTGTAAAACAAATTAATTCCCTAATTTTCATCAAGTCTATTTTTAGGAATGTAAAGACTTTTAACTAGGGATGCACAACATTGGATTTTTGCCGATATCCGATATGCTGATATTTCCAACTCATTGTGGCCGATTGCCGATGCCGATAGATGCACATAATTTTACCAGCTGGCTGAGGAGGCTATTATGCATGCAAGCATAGATTATACTATGATCAAGAAAGACAATATATGAAGGAAGAACTTAGGAAGACTGGAGTTCAGTAGCTCAGCATTAAAGTTCTTCCCTCATATAGGCTATAGTCTTTCTTGATCATTAGTGTAATATATGATTGCATGTGTAATAGTCTCCTCAGCCAAGTGGAAAAAATATGTGCATATATCAACATCGACAACTGGCAAAAATGACAGTCAAAAAGTAATCGTGTTAAATAATTGTGAACCAATATTGAACAAGATAATCATGATTATTATTTTTGCAATAATCGAGCACCCCTAAAAACAACATAAATTGTGATTTACACACACACACACACACACACACACACACACACACACAGAGTTTAAATATATATGTGACAAATTGTAAATATGTATGTAATGAATTGTTTTCTTTAAGAAACTGTTACTTGAACATTTTTCAGTGTGCTCCTAAAGTTATATGTGTGCTCCTAATTTTTTTTCATTTAGGAGCACATGTACATGCACATGAAAAAAAGTAAGGATTGAACACTGCTATCAGATGTGTAGAAACACTAAGTAACTAGAGTGTGGCGCAGTCCAAAGGCTTCTGTCACAGGCATGTAGATGTTTTCAGACCTGGGCTGACAGGCTGAAGGATTTCAGAGTACTCTTCTTGTGAAATATCCTCATAAATCCCATGACTTTGGCTAAATCTTACATTAAAAATCAAATTTTTTTGTAGGAATTTTCGTCGCAAATCCATTGATTTAGGTTTGAAGTGGCGTATTAATAAAGAAAGAATAAGAAAGAAACAAACACACGAAATACAATAGGGTCTTCGCCCTTTGGGCTCAGACTGATCTGATCCTGACGGGCCAGAGTGCGAGGTCCCGACCAATGCTGCTTGCAGCTTTAATTGTATTTTGTGTGTTTGTTTCTTTCTTATTCTTTCTTTATTAATACGCCACTTCAACCCTAAATTTGACCCCCTAAACATGCTCAAAAACTCACCAAATTTGGCACACACATCAGATCTGGTGAAAAATTTGATAAAATGTAAAAATTAACCCCCAAAGTGCCAAACTGTGCTCAAGAGCACCACCTATGTATCTAAAATGGCCGCCATAGCCCGTAGGAATGTCGTAGAGAGATCGAACCAAAACTCAATTATTGGTCTCATCAAGACCTACAAATCATATGCTAACACCCCTGACCTAAATCCAACAGGAAGTCAGCAGTTCACCCATGAAAGTATGACTTTGCGCCAATTTTGGACCTTGAATAAATGCTATCTCCTCCTAGGGCGTTAATGGTCAAGCTTTAATAAATGACTTATCACACTGTCCTGAACAAAAGTTATTAAAAACTTTGTAATAACTTGAACGGTTTAGATCTAGTAAGCCCTGAAAGTTGGAGTGCTACATCACACCTTACAATGTAAACCAATGGGGAAGCAATCTCTGGGCATGGACTTTGTGCCAAACTGGGGCATCTGGCGTCTAAACTATAAGTCCGACCACTTTCAAACCTGTATCAATGGAAAATTCCTACACAAAAATGTAATCTTTCATGTAAGATTTGGCCAAAGTCATGGGATTTATGAGGATATTTTACAAGAAGAGTACTCTGAAATCCTTCTCTCCAGCTGAGAGGGAGAGAGAGAGAATGGGAGGGGAGAATGGGTAAAGTAAACATCTACTGCCTGTGACAGAAGCCCTTGGACTGTGCCGCACTCCAGTTACTTTGTGTTTCTACACATCTGACAGCAGTGTTCAATCCTTACTTTTTTTTCAAGGAGTACATGTGCTCCTAAATGAAAAAAAGTAGGAGCCCACATATAACTTTAGGAGCACACTGAAAAATGTTCAAGTAACAGTTTCTTAAAGAAAACAATTTATCACATACATATTTAAACTCTGTGTGTGTGTGTGTGTATGTAAATCACAATTTATGTTGTTTTTAGGGGTGCTCGATTATGGCAAAAATCATAATCATGATTATCTTGTTCAATATTGGATCACAATTATTTAACACGATTACTTTTTGATTTTCATTTTTGCCAATTGCCGATGTTGATATATACATATATTTTTTCCCACTTGGCTGAGGAGACTATTACACATGCAATCATATATTGTACTAATGATCAAGAAAGACTATAGCCTATATGAGGGAAGAACTTTAATGCTGAGCTACTGAACTCCAGTCTTCCTAAGTTCTTCCTTCATATATTGTCTTTCTTGATCATAGTATAATCTATGCTTGCATGCATAATAGCCTCCTCAGCCAGCTGGTAAAATTATGTGCATCTATCGGCATCGGCAATCGGCCACAATGAGTTGGAAATATCAGCATATCGGATATCGGCAAAAATCCAATGTTGTGCATCCCTAGTTAAAAGTCATTACATTCCTAAAAATAGACTTGATGAAAATTAGGAAATTAATTTGTTTACACACAAACTCATCAAGGGTTTTCAATTTACTACTTGAAATTCAAGTGAATGGGCCCAAAACTTGTATGATTTTTATGACACAGGTGTGAGCAAGACAGACATGTCTCACCCTGCAGAAAATTCTCATCCTCACACCGCTGAGATTTGATGTTTCGCCATGACAGAGGAAGTTGCTATAACTTTATTGTACATGCTCCAGTCTGCACCAAACTTCACATGTTTGTAAAGTCAGACCTGTCAGCCCAGGTCTGGAGACATCTACATGCCTGTGACAGAAGCCCTTTGGACTGCACCGTGCCTCGACGTGTGCAAGGGTGCGAAGGCCCGTAATAATAATAATAATAATTATAATAATTAAATCTGCAAGCAGCGTTGGTCGGGACCTCGCACTCTGGCCTGTCGGGATCAGATCATTTTGCTTTTTAAAAATGAGGGATATTTATTACAAGTGTGGTGTGCTTTTATTTTGAAAGATGGATTGACAGGATGAGAATTTTCTGCAGGGTGAAATAGGTCTGTCTTGCTCACACCTGTGTCATCAGAAGTTTTGGGCCCATTCACTTGAATTTCAATTAGTAAATTGAAAACTCTTGATGAGTTTGTGTGTAATACAAATTATTTTCCTAATTTTTTATCAAGTCTATTTTTAGAAAAGGAAAGACTATTAACCCACATGACCATGGTCAAAATTTGATTTGAATGGAGAGTGTGAGCGAACCCACACCTTTTTGAACATTTACTGCTTCCACATAGTTTTAGATACAGACTTCATTTGAACTTAAAATGAGTCTCGAGACTGACCTACGAATCTTGAATTTACATGTGCTTTCTATCTTTTATTGTTTTTGAGATATTAGAGTGTGAGTTTTAAAGTCTTTTCTTGCTCCTCCTGTGATTTTATAATGAGTGTGTATTGCAGAATGTTTCACAGCACTGAGGAAGTGACACCAGGAGCAGCTGGAGAGGAGGATTTTAGAGTACGCTTCTTGTGAAATCTCCTCATAAATCCCATTACTTTGGCCAAATCTAACATTAGAAATCATTTGATGTACGAAATTTCATGGTGAATCTATTGATACGGGTTTAAAAGTGGTCAGACTTATAGTTTAGACGTCAGAAGCCTCTGTTTGTTACAAAGTTCATGCCCATAGATTGCCTCCCCATTGTTTTACATTGTAAGGTTTGATGTCGCACTACAACTTTCAGGGCTTATGAAATTCAAACTGTAGGAGCCATTTATGTTGATTGTTGGCATGTCATTTGTTTAGTTATAACTTGCAGTATTATTTTGGACACTGGGTGGCGGTCATTAGATGCACAGGGTTGTATATCTAGGGGCATAGGTGACAGGAAACGGGAGGCACAGGCAGGTGGAGCACATACAGTTCTTACCAGATCGGGAACAGACGCACACTACAGCTGGCAGGACAGAAACCCGGTATGTTCATGACATGTACAAAGACTTCAATAAAACAACAAACTAAACGGCAGCCAACGGACTGGAAAATCTGTTTTTGAATCTGCGTAAGATCACTCCTAACCTAACCTACCTGTGTATTAATGGCAAACTGGAAAAACAGGAAAAGAAAGGACATCAAAAAATGAAAATTGCCATTACACAAACCGTTCGAGTTATTACAAAGTTTTTAACAACTTTTTTTCAGTACAGTGTTATAGGTCATGTATCAAAGTTTGAAGCCAATACCATTAACGTCCTCAGAGGACATTGCGTTTGTTCGGGGTCCTAAATTGGGGCAAAGTCTTATTTTGAAAGGCTGATTGCGGACTTCCTGTTGGATTTAGGTCAGGGGTGTCAGCATCTGATTTGTAGGTCTTGATGAGATGAATAATTGAGTTTTGGTTTGATCTCTCTAAGACATTCCTATGGGCCGTGGCGGCCATTTGTTACATAGGTGGAGCTAGAGAGCACATTTTGGCACTTTGGGGGTTAATTTTTACATTTTATCAAATTTTTCACCAGACCTGATGTGCGTGCCAAATTTGGTGAGTTTTTGAGCATGTTTAGGGGGTCAAATTTAGGGTTTAAGTCCCATAATAATAAAGAAAGAAAGAAAGAAAGAAAGAAACAAACAAACAGAGGAAAAACAATAGGGTTTACTACTAGGACTACTGTTTAACAGTAGTCCTCTGCCTTTTGGGCTCGGTCCCTAATAATAATCGGGTGGGGGATGTACCAGATTGACCCGAAGGACACGGGGTGTGTACGAGACTATAAGAGGACAGCGTCAGGGTTAACACAGCAACCAGGAAGTTCCACTCTTTTCATTTCATACTGACACTTGTGAAATTAGTGACAATATAACTAAAGATGTTTTACACAGATTCAGTCAAACAACGTTAATTGTTTTTTAAACAGTGTCTCTGTGTCAGTTCTCAGGACTTTTGTAACTTGTAACTGAATCTCTGTGGTTTGGAGTTCAGCTTCACTCCAACCTTCCTGGTCTTATTACTATTTACTGATCACTTCCTACAGACACACTGCATTCTATTTCCTGTAGCTGTTTCACATTAAAAGCTTTCTACCAACAAGCAGCAGCTTTTATTGTGAAGCAGCTGGAGGTAATAAAAGGTGTTGGTCACCAAGTTAGCAGAGCTTTGTTAGCAGTGCTATTCTTCAATAACAGTTGGTCTACACAACAAGATATGGACATGTTCTGTGTTATGTTGTCAGTGGTTCATTTTAAAGATTGTATGGAAGAATAGTACAAGCAGAAACAGCCACAATGAGCTATTAGATAAAGAGCTGCAGATGACAGTCTCTTACTGTGTTTGTGCGAACCAGCTCACATAAAACACGTCATCAAAGTAAACAAGAACTTTAAACTCACCATGCAGCCTTGTGGATAACTGTTTGAGCTGCCAGCACGACTTCAATGATCACGGTTGCTCACGACTCCGTTCACGTGTTCCCATCCCGATCAATAACAGGGAAAATATAATTCATTATTACTTTACCTAATATCACGTTATATCTAATACAACAGTAATTATCCTTTTTGAACAAATAATTGAAATTTAATTTTAAACTAATTGTTTCTTTTGTTTTTCACTCTCAGTGTGTAGATATGTCTTCTGCCATCTGTCTGGATGTGTTCACTGATCCAGTCACCACACCATGTGGACACAACTGCAAAAACTGCATCACCAAACACTGGAACAGTAATGACCAGTACCTGTATCTGATGTGTAAAAAGGTTTTCAACACAAATCCTAAATTGAGGGTGAATACTTTCATCTCTGAAATGGTTTCTCAGTTCAGACAGGAAGGTCTGACAGACAGAGGCTGAAATTCAGCAGATGATCCAGAAGAGACGACTGAAGATTCAAAAGATCAAACGGTCAGTCAACTTCGGCAAAGGAAATGCAGAGAAAGAAATAGCAGATGTTCAGGTCTTCACCGCTCTGAAGGATTCTGTTGAGAGAAGCCTGAATGAGCTCATTGAGACAATTGAAGAGAAGCAAAGAACGACAGAGAAATAGGCTGAAGACTTCATCAAAGAGCTGGAACAGGAAATCTCTGAGCTGAAGAAGAGGAGCTCTGAGGTGAAGCAGCTCTCACGCTCTGAAGACCACCTCCACCTCCTCCAAAACTTCCCGTCCCTGAAAGCTGCTCCACCCACCAAAGACTGGACAGAGGTTAGCGTCCGTCCACCATCATATGAGAGGACTGTGGTGAGAGCTGTGACTCAGCTGGAGGAGACGCTCAGTAAGGAGATGAAGAAGCTGTTTGAGGCTGAGCTGAAGAGGGTCCAGCAGTATGCAGTGGATGTGACTCTTGATCCTGATACAGCGCATCCTGAACTCATCCTGTCTGATGATGCGAAACAAGTAAATCATGGTGATGTGATGAAGAATCTCCCAGACAACCCAGAGAGATTTTCTTGTAGTGCTTGTGTTTTAGGAAAGCAGAGTTTCTCTTTAGGCAGATTTTACTTTGAGGTTCAGGTTAAAGGGAAGACTGACTGGGATTTAGGAGTGGCCAGAGAGTCGATCAACAATGCTCAATTTCTATTTATATAGCGTCAAATCACAACAAAAGTCATCTCAGGGCACTTTTCACATAGAGCAGGTCTAGACCGTACACTGTAAAAAAAAAAAAAATCGCAAAAAAATGGTAAAAAGTCTGGCAGCAAAAGTTGCCAAACACTTACCGTCAAATAACAGTAAAAAAGTTTTAGTTCATCTACAGAGATTTATTTTAAAAATACGGATATTTATTTTGGACATTGTCTGCATTTTTACAGTCCAACCATTGTAAAATAAAAATAAAATCTCATTTTAAAACATCGCTAGAATGTTAAACAAATGAATAAATCTGAACAAAAAATTAAAAAGATTGCAGAAATACCTTAAAATGACCTAATTTAAATGAAGACTCCTGTTTACATACAGTAAGCTTTGGTAAATTCATAGGATTATCCAATCCATCCACAAGCACTCCCCATCAAAGTACAGATTTCCGGATGTAAAACACAGAAAAATTAATATCAAAACATAATTTTAATAATCATTACTTTATATAAACATTATTTGACAGTAATTACAAGCAACTCTCCAATATATTTACAGGCTTTTCCCATAAATGTATGGGGTATACATTATATAAACACTTTTTTATAGTTATTAAAATCAACTCTCCAATATATTTATAGGCTTTTCCCATTAATGTATTAATGTCTACAAGCAGCTCCCCAATATATCTACAGACATTTCACATTAATGTATGGGGTTCTGAATGTACAAAAACCAGAAGGTCTATGTTAAAGTACCATTATATCAACTTCTTTTATGCTGAATCATTATCTACATTTTTATGTCATAAAAGGTCATAAAATGACCTTTTACTACTTGCTTTACAAAGTAATTCACTATTTTTACAGTGTTATCCTTAAAGTTTCAGAATTAATAAGCCAATAAACAGCCATATTGAATTATCAAATCAAAAATCAAATCAAATTTATTTATAAAGCACATTTAAAAACAAGCACAGTTGACCAAAGACTGTACAATAAGATATCAGGAATAAATCAAAACAACACGACAGGGTAACAGCAAACAAGAAACAAGAACAAATAGAAAACAAATAATAGTGGAACACTGGGTTTTAATGACAGTCAAAGGCCCAAGCGAACAAGTGAGTGCAAATGCACGGTCACCCTTACCCCTCAGCCATGATCGAGGGACAGTGAGCAACAGTTGGCCAGAGGATCTAAGAGATCTGGTGTTGTGGAGGGGGCAGATGAGCTCCGAGATGTACTGGGGCGCCAGGCCATGTAGAGCCTTAAAAACAAATAAAAGTACCTTAAACTCAGTCTTATACTTGACTGGTAACCAATGCAGGGAGGCCAGTATAGGTGTGATGCTGTCTCTTTTTCTTGTGCCAGTTATTAGCTGAGCAGCAGCACTCTGCACTAGTTGCAAGCGAGACAGGGAAGACTGGCTAACACCCAAATAAAGAGCATTGTAATAGTCCAGACGGGAGGAAATCAGAGCAGTTGTGACAGTCTTCAAGTCGTTGAATGAGAGGAGTGGAGGAGGGATTTGGCAATGTTTCGTAGGTGGAAATAACAACCTTTGACAACAGAATTAATTTGTTTATCAAAGTTTAGAGCCGAATCAAAAATAATACCAAGATTTCTGGCATGAGAATGAAGGTAAGGGGCCAGGGGCCCTAAGAGATTAGCTATACCCCCACTGGGGTCAGAGAGACCGAATAGAACCACTTCAGTCTTACTAGCATTTAAATGAAGATAGTTTTGTGCCATCCAATTTTGTATATCCAGGACACTGTCAAGAAGGGACCTAACTGCGTTTTCATTGTCATCACCAGGTTCTAATGGGAGGTATAGCTGTGTATCATCTGCATAGCAATGATAGGAGATATTGTGCTTATTGAAGATGGAGCCAAGAGGGAGCATGTATAAGATGAATAGGACGGGCCCTAAAATGGAGCCTTGAGGGACTTCGCAGGTGATGGGAGCAGACGAGGAAAAGAGGTTTCCAATTTTGACAGAGAATGACCTGTCTGCTAGGTAGGAGGCAAACCACTGGAGGGCGCTGCCCTGAATACCAACTTGATGCTCAAGACGGTGCAGGAGGATAGTGTGGTCGTCAAAAGCGTAGCTAAGGTCCAGAAGAATGAGGATGGCACATTTTCCAGAGTCAAGGGATAAGAGCAGATCATTGGAGACTTTCAGCAGAGCTGTCTCTGTGCTGTGACGGGCCCTGAAACCTGATTGAAATTTCTCCATGATATTGTTATTGTTGGGCTTTTTAATAATGGGATGTACTATTGCATGTTTAAGGCTGGAAGGAACAGAGCCAGTTTCTAGACTACTGTTTAGGATGCGTAATATTGTGGGACCAATCGTGTCAAACACTTCTTTTCAGAGGCATGGTGAGAGAATATCCAGAGGACAAGAAGTTGACTTAATGTCAATGATATGATCAAGGGACACAGGCTCAAACTTGCTGAGGACAGCAGAACAACGAGGGAAGGCGGGGGCATTGTAGGCAGGAGGTGAAATAGTGGAACGGATGTTATTAATTTTACTGATGAAAAAGTTGAGAAATTCATCGCAGGTGATTGCTGTTGGCAGATGGCCAGTATTGGGGTTTAGGACAGAGTTAATTGTGTCGAAGAGTACTTTGGGAGAGTGGGAATTTCTTGAGATGATGTCAGCAAAGTATTTTGCCCTCGCAGCTTTAACAAATTGTCTGTCTTTTTTCCATTTTCTTTCTGTTTGTCTACATAATTGCCTGAGGGCACGGGTATTGTTGTTCAGCCATGGTTGAGTTTTAGTTTTAGGTTTTCTAATATTGAAGGGGGCAACAGAGTCCAAGATATCTGTACAAGTAGAGTTGAACTGGGTGATTAGCTCCTCTGTACTCATGGAGGAAGAGCAGGTCTCCGAGTCACAGGACAGGAAAGAGGCTATATAGGCGTTGGAGAATTTGCTAGCAGTAGAAGAGTTGATTTTGCGGGTTGATCCCCAAGTCCTCCACAGCCAGTGAGGGAATGGTCAGACCAAGAGTAAAAACTAAAGTGTCTAAAGTGTGACCACGGTTATGGGTTGGGCCAGAGACAAACTGTACAAAGTTAAAAGAGTCCATAATGCTCAGAAATTCAGTGGCTCTGACATTAGATGAGAGGTTGACATGAAAGTTAAAATCACCAGAGATTAAAATTTTTTCATGATTCACAACAACTGAGGATAAAAACTCAGAGAACTCAGTGAGGAAGATGGCATCCAGCCTAGGAGGGCATTACACAATTACACACAGTACAGGGCATGAACCACCAGTTTTGAACATCAAGACTTCGAAGGTGGAATAATTGTTAATAGCAATGGGAGTGCAATTATGGCAATTTCTGAAAATAACCGCTAAGCCTGTAGAAGTCATTGTCAGGGGGACATAATTCCAAAAGTTGGGTGTGTTCACCAGGTTTCAGCCAGGTTTCTGTTAGAAAGAGGGAGTCTAATTGAGTGGATGAGATAAAATCATTAAGAATGAAAGACTTATTTGAAAGAGACCTTACATTCAGAGGAGCCAGATTACATGTGGTGGGGGGAGAAGAAGTATGGACAGTGTGTTTTAAGTAAGAAAGGTTATTTTTGCTAGCAGCTTTGAACCTGCCATGAGAACGAAAAGATCTGACTATTACAATAGTCTGAATGGGGAGACCAACAGCTGCAGGTGGTAATGACAGGCGGGGCCAGTAGGGGAAGTTCACATGGGAAACAGTACTCTGAGGTGGCACCGTAGAGGAAGAGGGAGGTACCAGGTGTGAGTGATGTGTAAACAGTCAGTCACATGAACATGATTGCACAGTGTGCTGCAAGTTAGCGGCAAGCCTGAGGCTACCCTGCTTGTTGGGATGGATTCCATCTGACTTAAAATAGGAAGCATGCTCCCAAAAATTGTCTATGAAGCCGACATTGTGAGGCCTGCAGGTGGACTGGAGCCAAGTGTGAAGACTGAGGACTCTGCTGAAGCACTCTGAACCCCGGCCCAGTTAAGGAATTGGACCACTGATAAAGGTGTTTTTTCCGCAGCTATTTAAAAAGTTTAAAAGTTTGTTGAACTCAAATTTAGTCAGCTCAGACTGTTGGAACACTGTGTCATTACACCCTACATGGACGATTATTCTTTGAACAGAGGTGGGCAGAGCATGCAGCAAACACGGGAGCTTTAGCAGGATGTCAGGGACTGTTGCTCCGGGAAAACAGTGTGTTGATGCATTGAAGAAACGAATGTTAATGATTATGGAGTTCCTGACTATCAATGTAGTTGGGGCGAAGAGGGGGCAAGGCCATGTTGAATGTGAGATCACAGGGCTAGAGCCCGCATGATCAGTTTCCACTCTGCGCATTGGGATCGCCGACTTAGTCTTATTTTGAAAGCCTGTACTGAGTGTGGATGGAGGGGTGGCCGACGGAGGAGACTTCATCTGGAGAGCTGGGGTGGATGGAGAAGACTGGACAGAGAAGCGGGCAGGAGCCCGCTGCAGCGCTGGTGTAAAGTGCGGCACAGAGTGGCAAGCCCTGATGCAGGGTGCTCAGGTATGGGTGGTGGAGATATCCGATGATACGCAGAGCTGTGGGATTCACGGGACGAAAGGGGAGATGGAGGAGGAGGTGACTGGGATGCGGCTGCCAGCGGGGGGAAATCATGTAGGTCGAGGATGTCATATTTGTTCTCCAACTGGATGTTATGGTGAGGAGGGACACGAGAGGAGCGCCTCTCTTTCCTGCTACGAGCACCAACCAGGGACCAGGACTCGTGATGGGATGGGCTTTAGGTTTAGCCCCAAGCCGTGTCCAGGAATCATCTGGGACGGTAACTGGAGGAGGAATATCAGCACCTGTATAGTGAGCGGTGACATCAGGCTCTGGAGGAGAGGCAGCTACAGGGGCAACGACAGCAGGGCAGGGAGCAGCATCCACAGGCAGTCAGGCACCGGGTGTGACGGGTTGTGCTGGACCGAATATGATGGTGTCCATAAGCGTCTCAGCGTCCTGGATCTGGTACAGCGTCAATATTCTATGTTCCAGCTCTGCGACCTTATTGGCCAAACGGGTGCAGCTGACACAGCCAGATGGGGAGGTGGTTGGAGCCATGGATAGTAGACATGGTGGCTGGGGAACAGACATAAAAAGGGGCAAGTACAGGGCTAAAGGTGCTTCAGAGTTTAGCAGTTTAGCGACTAGTTGTGGATAGTAGCAGCCACTGACAGAGGGGAGGCTGGCACTTACACGCAGGGGCTCCGACCCGGAGCCCGTAGCATTGGCATGGTATTAGCAGAGGTGATCCACAGATAAGACATCAAGCAGCAATCAGCATAACTTACCAGCATGGGTCCAACAAGTGGACACGCTGCTGTTGTTAGTCTTCCTTTTGCAGACTGAGGCTCCTCTTGGCCCAGTAATCTGCAGCCCTCAATTGTGATAGCTAGGTCCCGAGGCTAAAAACAAACCGGTAGTGCTAACCTCAACTGGATATCCAGACCGGTGAGCGTACAGCAAAGATCCGAGTGAATTATAATGTGGGTCTGAAGCTGATCAACCCAATAAGAGCTCAAACAGGAAACTTTACTAGAGTATATTTATTTTTTGATTCAGATTACTTCAACAGACGTCAATGGAAGCAAAAACAGTTTTGTACATTTTATTAGTACAATGTCTTGCATGTTGCATTATAGCAAAAGGGAAACTACGGCCAATTTAGAAATTCATACATGTTATTCCCATACTCTAAGATGGTTCAAAATGTTAGTGAACGTGAACAAATCTCTCCCAAATCCAAAAATTATTTTGCTAAAATTCAAATTTGTGATGTCATCTGATAATGTCTGGAGCTTTTCCAAAAACAATGAATTGAGAAAGATGTTATAGATGACACTGAGAACACCTAGGGGGATGCTCTGAGTATATGGTAGGGTTGAGCTGATGGGTAATGCCATCGTCCATTGCCAATGGCTGACAGTCAGGAACCACTTGTGTTTTAAAAGCCCCCCCATTGTCTGTCCATCTTTTGCGTGGATTAAATTACTCTTATTGGCTTTTTACTCACGGAGCTTTTATTGCACTTACAGTAATGCAACGACTGTAGTTGTCGTCAACTCAAGTACTTCACGTGGTTCACTGTCTCTCCTCTGCTCCGCTCAGAGGACACACACTCACACATGCAAGGATTGCTCAGCGCCGCCCGCAGTGAAACAGACCAGAGGAGAGAAACTTATCACAACCATAAATGACAGCAAAATGCAGTAATTTATCCCACCTGATATCATTGTCCATTACGATGTTTCACTGTGGACATCATCATATGCCAATTCTGTAGACATCACCCAACCCTAATATACAGGTACATTTTCTTTTTCAGATATGAAAGGTCACTATGGAATAAAGCTTACTTGGGTATTTAAAAATTACTACAAAATTAGTTTCACATTCATTGTCTATGAAGCAGCTCCAGACTTTATTCCGGATGGCATCAGAAATTTGAGTCTCACTGTTAGTGAGCTAATCAGGTAGGGCTCGCTTGTTTAGGGTTTGACAGTAAACAGGATGGTGTATCGGTCAGGATACAGGAATGAGGATGAAGAGACGTAATTGCTTCTCTGAACTGTGCTGTGGTCCAGCAGTGTTTATTGGCAGTTCAACACTAGTATTGTCATCAGTCTGAAATAACAAATAAATCACCATTAGGCACTGTCATATTGACCGCAACAGGTCATAATCACGGTTAAGCAAGAATAAAGAAATATATACATCCATGGTGCCACTTAGACTCAGTTAAACATAAATATATCAAAGCTTCGCAGTCCCCATTTAACAGAATAATATTTGAGTTACATATAGATGAGAATACTCCTCAGCGAAATAAACAAACTTTGTTATACTAAAGTATAACAAAGTATGATGGCGACACCCTTTGGTCAAATAAAGTACTATGTAATGGCGACCACACACCACGGACATTTTCCTTAATGGAGGTGTTATTAACTTAACTCGTCACAACAGTGTAAAAAATACTACTTTAACTTAAACATATGAAAGATTACCATAACTAACTTAATACTTCCTCCAGGAAATTACAGCATGAGCATCGTAACAACACCAGAAGTATCGCTTGTCACGCTGGACACATGTAAATATGTAGTTAAACTTACAAGGTGTACACATAACAACAGAATAACAGACACTTACTTCTCGTCATTGACTCAATTCTGGGAATACCACCGGACCACACAGGCAAAATAAGAATGCTCAAAAAAAGCTATGGGTCGTCACAGGTGAGTGAACGTAACCACAACACGATACACCTTTAGCATTAGCACTCACTCTTTTCACCCACACACAGTGGCAAATGCTAGCGCAGTAAATACACGTCATCTCCTACGGCCTGTTAATGTGAGTATTAAAGTGATAAGCACCCATAAATGTCCAAGCCATTTATACACTCACGTCTCTTGTTTGTGGCTTTGGGAAGAAGTAGTTCATGTTCACAAATATCAGAAGTGGAAGTTACACATGTGCAAGTCACAAGCAAGTCTCAAGTCTTAACCTTAAAGGCTCAAGCAAGTCCTAAGTCACTGTGTTTAGACTCAAGTAAGCCAAGTCAAGTCACTGCTAAATGTCAAGCAAGACAAGTCAATTAAGTCAAGTCACCATGAAAGAAGCGCTTAAAACACTAGAGAAAGGGGTACAATGGCAAGCCATGTCATGAGAAACGGCACGTTAGTTAGTCTCCAACACTAGGGATGGCTATGGTTAAGATTCATAAATACCACTATTGATTAGGAGTATAACAATTCTCCAAATCCATGGTTCGGTTCATACCTTATTTTTTGTTGTTTTTTTTTTTTTTATAGATTAACTTTAAATAAATGAACTAAGTAAACAAAAATAAATAATCTGATCTAACATGGTTTCCAGGATCTAGTGTTCATAATTTTGTATTGTATGCAGTATTAATGTTTGTGGATATGTTGTATGACTTCTGCCACCAGGTTGTGCCTTTGAGTAAGGTGAGAGTTTTGAAGCAGAAGTAGTAGAAGAAGAGGAACTTCCTCCAGTTGTAGTAGTTAGCACAAAGCTAGTGGGTTTTAACAACAGCAAAAATATGCTGGTGGGCTGTAAGTTACATATCATGCTTTGTTGTAGTTGTTAAGTGCACAAATAAAAAAATTCCAACTTATACTACAGCCCAGCATTTGCCTGAGTCTCTGTCTGCAACACATGACTATTTTGGTATATTTACTCACCAAATGGAAAATCTACCCGCATTTGGCGCTTGCACAACGAAACATAGTATTCTATCTGATGATTACTTTTTTCTGCTGTGGATTGTGTAGACTAATACATCCATTAATTTAGAACACTGAAATTGTTCAAACGTCAAGCATCATCAAGGTAAAATACCATCTTGTTTGCCTGATCTTGAAGGATTGCATTTGTCACACAGTTGGTTAAAGAGAAAGAGACCATTCTGCTGTGGTTGAGTTACATTGACTTTGAACTAGTGAGGGAATGCGAACAGAATAATGAAGCTCTGTCATGAAAAGCTGTCAATTCATATGCTTTCTTGTCTAAATCTGAAACGGTCTGGTAATATTAAGCTCAACTCAAGCTCAGCGCAGGTATGGGAAAATGCTTTCAACAAGCTTTCAGCTCAATCTTGTCTTGCATTGTTTTCTATATCCTGGTAGACACTGTCTTTAAAGCCTGGGTTACGCACACTACACTAGAAGTCACCCTATCATGTCTCAAAACGTTGACTGTTCAGCTAAATATCTACAATAATGCAAATAGGCGATTCAGCTTGTCGCGGGTTCATTTTCAATGATGGCTCAGACAACGAGAAACTTCAGCGTGGTGATTTTTTATTCACACCAAGTTCCCAAACAAGAGTGGCAAAAATATTTACAGTGCAGAAGTGGAAAAAACCCAATAACAAAAAAAGTATTTACAAGACAGGTTTCACACTGGCAGCTCGTCACCCACATTGTTACTCATCCAAGACCAAAAACCCAACAACCCTAAATGAGCAGGGCTCCCCTTATATATTCTTAGCCCCTCCCCCGGGCAACCCAATTACCAAATTATAGCATCCTACAGTCAAATTTGACAACGCAACAAACATAAATTCAAAAATCAATGATATACTTTGCATAAAGGAAAAATGGCACTAATCGCCCTCCATACAGCTATGGCCAAATACCCCCAAACCAAAATAAATCACAAAATATCAGTCCATTCAATGTTGATGGTATGGTCCACGGTCACCTGACCCTCTTAAGTGCGCCACCAAGCGCTATTTATGGTGTGTCCAGGAAATGCCTCAGTTTGGCCCATGCCCGGAGGCAACCAGAGGCAGCAGCAGCAGGTAAGTGTGTATGTGTGTGTGTCGCGTCAGCGCCAAGTGTGCACCCTCGAACGCCTAGCGTGAAGGAAAGAGTTCGGACAGTGGGGAAAAGTTTGTGGTAGTACAGGACCGCGGGACACGAGTGCGGGCCTGCAAGGAACAGTTTTAACCGGAGCATGGCTCCGCAGGAACAGTGGGAGCGCTGCGCACTGTGCGCTCCCAGCACCGGCGCTCTCTCTCTGGCCAAGAGAGAGAGAAACGCACGCCGGTTAGGGCATGACAGAGCTAAAACAGGAGCTAAATTCCTTCCAGAAACAAACAAATAAGCTAATGCATAATCAGTATTAACATACAAATGTGAATCTGCATGCTAAAAAAAGTCTCAAGTTCATAGGACAGATTGAAAGCCACCCACTTCCTTTCAGAATTCCAACGATGGCTATGATCCTCTGCAATGAGCCTCAGCAAGCCTTGTCCTGTGAGTACAAAAATAGAAAATATTAGGGATGCATGATATTATTGGCACGTCATCGGTATCGGCCGATATAAGCTCTAAAATGAAATATTGGCATCGGCCGAAATGAACATTTTCTGCCGATTATGAGAGGCCGATTTGTTGCCTTCTCCTCTGCCACATAACTGTGCTTCCCTTAACGGACTGTTTCATCTTGACGGTCCCAGTGCTTCCTCCGCAGGCTCCACTTTACTCAGCTGCCCATCAGACCAGCTTCTTCTTCTAGCGGAGGGAAGCACAGCCAGCTAGCCTGTAGTCATGCTGCTACTAACGCTCCCCTAGCCTCCCAGCTAACATTAGCCCCGGCTCTCTGTGTGGATCCAACCAGAGCATCGAGCCCTGGTTTGTTATTCACGTTAAAGTGGGAAGAAGCAGCTGATCTGATGGGCAGCTTGAGTGAAGTGGAGCTTGCGGAGGAAACACCGGGACCGTCAGGGTAAAATAGTCCGTGGAAGAGCCGCTACATTCGGCTGCACAATCTATGATTGCATGTGTAATAGTCTCCTCAGCCAGCTGGAAAAAAATATGTGCATATATCGGTATCGGCATCAGCAATCAGCCACAATGAGTTGGAAATATCGGCATATCGGATATCAGCAAAAAATCCTATATCGTGCATCCCTAGAAAACATGATTCATGCTCCTAGAAGTGCCTGCACACCAAAAGGTGGCAACATTGTTGCCTGTATTTTTTTCAATGTACACACAATGTCAACTTTGCCTCCTACCCTCACAGCAGCGGCAGAGGGGAGCCATGAGGATGCAGCTCTAAATGAGTACTGTTTGCTGCTTGAACAGAAATTGAGCATGATCAAATCTAGCCTCTTTTAGTGCAGGGACATTAAGGGTTTAAAAGGTCTGAAATTAAGGTTGGGGCCAGATCAAGCTGCTCTTTAAATGTGATCAACAAAATCTTAAAACCATTTGTAAAACTGACTGGTATCCTGTGTTGGGATGCTTAATTTGGAGTGATGTAATAGTCTCTACATTTGGAACCAGTTAAAACTCTGGTGCAGTATTTTGCACAAGCTTTAGGCAAGAGAGTGATTTTCAGTTTTTGACTTGCAATATAATGATTGAATTATGCAGAATATACAGTTTAAAATAAAAAACAGCAAAAAAAAATATACACATTATATATAAAATAACATGATTAATCCCTATCATCAATACAGTGAAAATTCTCAAAATTACTGATCATCTAGCCAATCAGTAAAAACTGAAATCTTGGTGCAGATGGCTAAAATTAGTTTAACATAATTATGTATGGATTTCTTTATTGTGAATATGTAATTTATTTACAAAGCAGTCAAAGTATGTATATCCATGCTTCACTGATGCCCAGGGTTGGGAGAAAATAGACTTGAAGCTTAAAAAGAAGAGAGCAACAGAATAGCAGGTCCATCTCCCATGTAGCACATGTGCAAGGGCTGTTCCTCTTTCCCAAAATAAAGTTCGAATGAATTCACAGTGCTATGGAATTCATTCAAATTATACAGAACATTAGCATTATGTATTTTATAGGCAAAAAATAGGAAGTTGGGCGAGGTTGTGTAGCTGCTGGTGCTCTGATTTTTTAGCCTCGCTTGGGTGAGAAGCTAACAGGTCACTCCATTTGTTGTTGTGGTAACATTACTGTAAAGTAGTTGCTTCATACAAAGTCGGCAAACAGCCTTATCTTTATCGATAATTTTGCCATTGATAGAGTAAAATCCAAAATGCTTACGCACAGCGCTTCTGAGGTGTGATAGTGTTGACATGATCCGAGTTTCCTCCAGTTTTCATCGCGCTCTCTCTACCTAGCCCTATGTCATGCAATAGTTCCAGCGTGACAGCGCGGTTTAGCCACTGATCTATATAATGAGTGAGCTAGTGCACACACCTGATAAACAGATAGTAGGTCTGGGTCATGCAGTGTAGCACCCAGAAGCAGTTCCTTAAACTCCACTTGGCTTTCCCCTGGCTGAGAACGCCCTCCTGCAGGGTGGTGAGGCTGGGTATGACCATGGGGATGTTGAGGCCCAGAACCTTCCAATAACCGTGCAGGCCGTATGTGAAGACTGTGCCTGGGAAAACCATGCCAGCGATGCAAAACAACTCAGGAAGAGGCTGGGGGATGCAAAGTTCAAATAGTAATTATCATGATTAAAATACTTATTTTATCAATAAATTTGTGACAAATTGATATACTAACATTACATATACATATTTTGAGGTGTTCTATTATTTTCCAAGTGTATTACAACTGTATTTCTAACCCCAACTATGGATTGTTTCAGCTTCTGCTGTCTGGTAAACAGTACCGCAGCCTAAAAGCCTGGACCAGCAGGCTCCGGGACTGTTTTTTCCACCAGACAACCAGGCTTATGAAAAATGAACACTAATTGCCTGTCTGCACATTACACACACACTCACACAGCAGTTTACACACACTACACTATACATATCACTACCACACTGTAAATCTTACCGCATTGTGTTTCTTTCTTAAATGCTATATTGCTGTTACTGTGCAATTATATTGGTATTTTGTTGTTATTATTATTAGTTGTTGCTGCTGCAAAGTCGAGGAACACACACACCAACACTATCTTAGCTGGTAGGCAGCAGGTTACTGGTAATGTATTTACTAGCAGTAAATAGGAGCAGCTGGGCGGTCTGATGTTTCTTTAATTAATAGTATTAGTAACTTATCAAGCTGACTGGCTAAACTTATTAACATTAGCATACTAGCTTACACTCAAAGTCTTCCTCAGGTCACAACTTGCCACGGTCTTTTATTTAATGTTTACAGGACAGAATAGGAGCTTAAACATGTAATTGATCAACAGACAAATGTTGATTGACTTATTTAACGTTACTATGACTGATGTGAGATTCTGATTCAAGGCTAACCTTAATAGCTTCATTAGGACTGGCGTAACGTTACGTTATCTGTCGCCACACAGACTTGCTTAGTGCATACAAAAAGCAAATGCTAACGTTAGCAGTGCTGACTCCACATACATTTTAAATTTGGACAATTATGCAACGTCAATGCTTTAGTTATGTCAAGTTGTAATTAACTTAGCATTGCTATCTTACTTTCCTTTTCTGCTGCCCTTGGTGTTAGCTCAACTCAAGTTCAGTTCATTGTTCTCTTTATATGAAACTTCACATGAAGAATAACAAAATGATTAGGTTACCTTACTGTAAATAACCCAATTTATGTCTTAGATCTAAGGAAAAGATAGCCCTGTTGAACATCATTTTGTTACAATATGTTTTTATTACATATTTTATCTGTTTCAGGTTCGCAGTGCCTTATTTCCTATTTTGATTAGAAGGGCTTTTATTTTGAAGGCAGCATTCTGGTACCCGCCCAGTTCCTGCTTCACGCAACAGTAAAGATAAACAGTAAAGATAAACAGTAAGATGAAGGAACTAAGAAGGAAAAATGCAATGTTTTAGCACCCCCCGAAGAGGCACAAGGTTAGCATTTAGTGTAATATTAATGTGTGGTTAGTTCTTAAAGTAATTTACGTAACGTTATATTACTGTTTGTTTAACTAATTGAGTTAGCTTTAGCTTAATACGAGCTAATGTTAAGCTATGTAAGGTGGCTAATATATTGTTTGTTTTGTGATTTGTACCCAGCTCTTACGTTGGTTTTGGGATTGTCAATAAACCTAAAATCATCAGTTCAAGTGTCAGACCATCTTTCGGTGGGGTATGCTACACTTACCTTTAGTGAAAGCTGAATGTGAATCATCATCCTCAGATCAACAGGCTTGGTAAATGACTTGCGTGACTTTATCTAGAGAAATTGTCTCTCTGTAGTCTCTGCGCTTTAGACAGAGGTCAACAAAGTGCGCGTAGATTCAAACAATTGAATGTTGCGCAGTCATTGGATGAATCACGCCGGGAGGACCCGCCCCCAGAACTCAAACAATATCATTGGTCGAGATCATCTCCCCACAGCCTGATTCATCCAATGACTGTACAACATTCATTTGAATCTGCGTGCACTTTCTTGATCTGTCTGAAGCACAGAGACTATAGGTGTGTTGTTTAAATTTATGTTTTTTAAAACTATTTTAAGGTCTTACATGCATGTCTTACATCACTTCACCCCCATATTACTTATATTATTAAAGCTCAAGCCTTGCTTGAACTGTTGAGTCCTAGCATCAAATCCCAGTCTTTCATACATCTCGCACCAATTGCTAAAAAAACACAAAAAACATTTTGTACACAAAAAACCATTGTAAAGCTTTACTCATATTGAGGTCCCTCTTTATTCACCTTATATTGTCTCTGCTTTTTGCTCTTTGTTCCCTTCGACCTGTAGAAATGTTAGAGTGACCTATTGATTTGAGGGAGCAGTAGGACTGCAATGAGGGCTTTGAATTTTGTTGAACATAGACTGACTGTTTGGGTCTTAATATTTAGAGAAGAAAAATTAGATCTACAAATGATTGCACCTTCACAAGGAAAAAACTCATGGGTGGTACATATGCAATTTTAAGTTGTGGTCTAACATAATGTATTGGGAGACAGCTTCCAACGTTTTTATAGTGGATTTACAGCCCGTATTATAGCTACCTTCAGTTTTTGAAATGAAATTACTTATCTTTTTTAAAATAAGCATGTGTTGCACATGTCAATATGTATGATAACAAAAAACACTGTCAGGACAGCATCTCACAAAAATAACAAATGAAGTCGTCAGCCCTCACAAATAACTGTATATATTTTTTTTAATGATGCACAGCAGCAAAATACAGACACGTTTCAGCTCTAGGCTTTCCTCAGTGTTACTGAAACAACTGTGGGTGTGACCCCTATTAAACAGCAGCCAGGAACCTGCTGGTGATTACTTATCTTGCAAGGAATGGATTTGCAAGATCATGACATCACGAGAGAATCCATCTTGTCAGGCTTCAAGTTATGCAGTACTAATAACAAAAATTATAATAAGAAAATTTAAGACAATTGAAGCCATCCAAGGAGATATATCACATTATGTGATTGCACCAACCAGATAGTGATCACCTGATTTACAAACAAACAATAAAAATAGCATGGAGGTGAACATATGTAACCTCATCATGTTCAGAATCTCCATAAAAAATAGCCTGCACGAACATGTACATAAATACGAACAAGAATATCAGTAAGAGAAATAGTAACAAAAAAAAATTAATAGGAAGAAATATAACACATTCTGTGATTACAACAGCCAGATGAGTGTTGTGTGTGTGTGTATATATATATGTGATATACTGAGTGATCTACTCAATATATCACATATGTGATAGTAACAGCAAAATAAGTGACCGATAGATTTACATGCTAACAATTAAAATGCATGTATGTACATATATAGAACAATCATGTGCAAAACCTCCATAGATATTGCAAATACATATACATAAGAAAATTAGTAACAAGAAAAAAATCTATTTAATAAGTAATGGTAAGAAAACAGCCAAATAAGTGCTCGATTTACACACTAAATATTCTGTGACTGCAACACTCAGATAAGAGACCAATAGGTGTATACAAAAATGTATGTATGCGAATATGAAGACCAATCATGTGAGTGAGTTCACACAATGCTGATTAAGCCTATAACTGCCAGATAAATCTCCTATATTTGCCATTACACAGATTTTTTAATCTGATGTCGGTGGCAATATTCTTATGCTGGTTAGATGAATGCATACTGTGCATGCTCTAAGGGCAGAGCATGCGATCCAGACCTCCACTGTCTGAGTGGCAGACCACTATACCAACATCTGTGATTTATTCATGTCTACATAATTACAAATAGGCAAGGGACATAATTGTCAATGTCAATCATTAAGAGATCTTTCCGTCTCAACAACCAGGATGGAACATAGGAAACACACATTTTATGACCAATATGCTGTGCATCAAGACCTAAATACAATAGCTCTCTTTAGCTTCAAATAGCCTATAAGTGGCAGGTTCTGAAGACTGGTGGCAGTGTACACACAATATATAAAAAAAATTCCCTCTGAAGAAGAGTGTTAGACAGATATATTGGATAGTTAATTGTAATTACTGTCAAATACTGTTTATATACAGTAAATCTCATACATTAATTGGAAAAGTCTGTAGATCTATTGGATAGTTGCTTGTAATTACTTTCAAATAATGTTTATATAAAGTAATGATTATTAAAATTATGTTTTTGTAAGCCATTTTCATATGATCCTATTTTTTGTACAGTATAAAACCAATGTTTACCAGGAATTTATTGTAAATAGATGAAATAATCACATACAATTAAAGCCTAAAACTTTCAAGATACCATTAATGGGTGTTAAAGGAGGGTAATTTGAATATAATTTTACATAACTTTTACATCCAGAAATCTGTACTTCGATGTGACATTCTTAAGGATAAATTGGATAATTCATAATTCGTTCATGAATTTACAAAAGAACACTGTATAAAACAAGCCTTTATTTAAATGGGGTAATTTTAAGGTATTTCTTCAATGTTTTTCTTTTTTGTGCAGATTTATACATTTGTTTAACATTCTATCAATATTTTATAATGAATTATTATTTTTATTTTACAATAGTTGGACTGTAAAAATGCAGATAATATCTACAGTAAATATCTGTATTTTAAAAAATTCTCTGTAGAATAACAAAAGGATTTTTTACTGTTATTTGACGCTAACTGTTTGGCAACATTTGCTGCCAGACTTTCTACCGTTTTTATTTTTTTACATTGAATTTAAAGTTTTGCTGTAAAAAAACAGAAAGTTGCCTTAATTTTACATTTAGTAATAGGGTGTGTATTTTTTGTATTTTTACATTATTTTAATTTACAGATTACAGCCTTTATTTTATGGTGAATATTTTTAATAAAAATACTTAACTGTGTTTTTATGGCATTTACACTTAATGTAGAAAAAAACAAAAAAAACTGTAAAATAATACAGTAAATTTCTTTGACATCATTTTTTTTCATCTCAGGGCACTTTTCACATAGAGCAGGTCTAGACCATTCCCTTTACAGTACAAGAGTACTTTTACTGGGTAATTATACAGTAAGAACGGGAGAACAGCACATACCTTGTTTGTTCTGTATACTTACAGAGTAAGAACATGAGAACAGTGTAAACCTCATAATTCAGCCCCCTATTGTTACTCTGTAAGTATAGAGTAAGACAGAGTAAGAACAGGAGAACAGCATACATTTTGTGATTTCTGTGTAATTAAAGAATAAAAACTCTTCAAACTTTATAACTCCCTGCATTCCTTATTATTCTGTAATTAAAGATATACATATGTATATTATTACATGACTGTATTGTTAGTTTTTCATCATCAGGTGACAATAAAAGCCTTCCATAGCTGTGCAGTTGAGAGAGCTAAGTTTGCTCGTTATGAGCTGCTGCAGTGCTGGACCAACATGTCTGCTAGGAGCTAATTTTCAAAAGTATAGACCCATTTCTCGACTTATTCAAATTCATACAGTGAAGCAGAAGACATAATCATGATAAATCCCTGAAGTGTGAGTGAAGCTTTCCTGACAAACTCACATGCATAAGAAGTGATTTTCACAACTGTCATGAGCAGTGGGCAAATGTATTTGTTTTTATACATACATACTGATTCATACAAGGAAATTACACCTTAAGTTTGGGGAAATTACACGGTAAATCTTGAGAAGTTACACTCTAAATTCCCAATTGTTACTCCCCTGTTCTTCGTTGTCTTGTTTTCTTCCTACATTTAAGTACCAGTATGAAACAGTAAGTATTTTATATGTAAGGATTCATACTAGGAAGTTATACCGTAAGTTCCGGGAAATTACATGGTAAATGACGGGATGGTACACTCTAAAACATGGGCTGTATTCTAAAGTATTACCCATAATACATAATATAATACATCACTATCTGTAACAGCAAAAACATTGTAATTACTGAAATGACCAAACATGGGCATTCACTTTGGGCTTGAGTGTTACTGACCAGAGAAGTTTTTATTGTATGAATTAAGGTGATTTAGACCTTTCAGCCTCCCAGTGAGCGTCCCAGATTTCATCTTGAACTGTCCCACATTAGGAAATGCAACATTGATAGTTGACAGTTTATTACAGGCGGGGACAAACTGTAAAACTCGTCTCAACTTCCTCATCTGATTCAGCAACAACTGCAGGACAGAAGAAAGTTAACACAGAGGAGCTGCAGTCGACACAATTGTCTCTGTTTCTGTCTGAAGGAAAATTAAACCGAGTTCTTCAGTTCTTTCTCAACAACTGATTCAAACACTGGTGAGTACAGCTGATGATATTTACTGTGGTTAAACAACCAGCAATAACATAAAACTTACAGTTCTACACAGGCAAGTAGCATACACTGTTTTCATTTGACATTTGTCAAATGATCCATGATTACAATACACAACAAATAATGAATAATTCTGTAATAAAATCCTCACAGTTGTCAAATAAACGTAAGTCAGGTCATCTGACCTTGGACACGTTTCTATTAAGGCTGAAATATATTCATCATTCAGAAGAAAAACATCTCCATTATATTCCAACAACACTGATGAAGAAAATTGAGGCATTAATTGATATGCTTCAATTTTAGAAATTATTTCAATTTATAATTTGAAATGAGTTCATTGGTTCTTGTTGTGAGGGGCTGCTGCACCTGTTGGGTCATTATCTTTATGCACGTTTTAACGTAATAACATAATATAACATGATCTAAATTGTTTTCTTGTTAAACAACTCTAGCAGGGTTAAAACATTACAGGACAAATAGTGAGTTGAACTTTGGACTTTATTAGGACTTTGAATGTTTGCAGAGTTGTAAAGGATTGTAAAGGGACTGTTGTTACGTGTCCATTTTCACATACTGCAATCATTTCTGTCATGATCGTTAGGCTAAGTTCATAAATGAAGCAAAGGAGTATACTTCATTAAAAACACAAAACGTACAAAATTCCCTAACCCTAATTACCTGCAGCTTGATTAAATTCTTGCACTTTTGCAAAAATACACTCGCAGATGTTTTACTACAATGTTTTGATGGCAGGACTGGCAGTAACATTACCGCAGAGACAGAAAATCAAACTCAACAACATGAAACCATGGCAACAAATGCTGCATTTTCCATCTAAAGCCATAAATGTGTTGTGCCTTGTCAAACTTAATTATGATTGACAGCTGCCAAATACCTCGCAAGATTGTTTTAACGTTATACACAACCTAATATTTATCGACCCATTTTTGAGCCTGCCATTCTGTTACGTGACTAAACCAGACACAAAGATTGAGATGTCTTTCCTTAAACCAGGTGAGTTTTCTTGAGTACAGAAGAAAACATTTACTGTGTTTCAGCAGTTTTAACACAAAACTTCAGATTCATGATTTTATACTTTATATACCAGTAACCATACAATGAATTATCAAAACTTTTGTAAATAAAACATTTTTCAGCATAAGATGAAAAAAGGGTGTTGTCTCTTAAGGATTCTTAACACTTTTTCATTTGTTTCCGCCTTCCAAACTGTTATTGGTGCATCATTCTTGCAGACATATTTTTCAGCGACTTATGAATCATTCTTAAATAACAGCATATCTTTTACAATCTAAGTTTTATTCTCAGTGTGTAGATACAGTAAATCTGTATATATATTGTTCCTTTTAATTGATTATGGCTGGAGTTACTTTGATGAATAAGATTTTACTTTCAGTGTCAAACTAAAAATCAAATATAGATGTTATTGCCTTTTTAATTTCTATAAATTATTCCTGAATACGGTTTGTTTTGTGGTGTTTATACTGTGTATTAGTTGTTTTCTTCTGACTTTTATCTCTGTATTCCTCTGTATTTCCTGTCTGAATGGTAGTATTTTATTTTGAAAGGACCCTGGTCTGACGTGATAACCGTAAGTGTAAGTGTCAATGGTAGCAGATCTCCCGGTATTTATGTTGAGTAAAAACTGTCTAAATGTGGTGAAAACTCAGATGAGCTCCAGTTGAAGAGGTAACAAGGTGGTTTAATATCTTTGTAATATCTGCAGCTAATATTGGTCCTGGTTGGATGGTTTATACCAGGGGTGTCGCTAGGCCTATTTTAGGGGGGCTTTAGCCCCCCCAGAATAAATGTACGTTATTAGTTTAAATCATCAATAGTTTGTTCTCATTTATTTTTCATTAAAGTCAATCGAACTGGGCCACTGCGTCTCCAAATTCACAATGTACCTAAAACGCCAGGCACTAGGACCTGGGAAAGGCTGCTGCTGTTCTAATCCAGCGTTTCCATTGGCTTTGCTGTTCACTCATAGTGACAAGATGTTAGCTGAGACTTTATCAAGATAAACATAATATACAGAGTTAAATAGCAATTAGTTACAGAGTGAAGATACATAGCTCCAATATGAATTTGTGGCAAATGATGGTCAATGTAGTGAGCTATCAAGTCGTTACTTGTTTGTCTCTTGCTTAATGTTAGCTAACTTTAGATTTAAGTGAGGAAAAGACCAGAGGATAGGCAATATAACACTAACATTATAAAGTGGAAACCTCTTATATGGATCAAAAAGCTCAGGATAGTATCATTCCTATACAAATGCTGTTTAAATAATTCACTTATAGTAATCAATAGTTCACTTACAGGGTTCATTTTGGGTCTTTTCATACATGAAAACATGGGGGAAAAAATGAAATTACAGTAACTATTTTTATTTTTACAGCTACAGTAAATAGCAAAGCTGGCATTTCATTACTTTTTTATTCGTGTAATAAATATACAAATAATAATAATAATAACTTTATTTATATAGCACCTTTTAAAAACAAAGTTTACAAAGTGCTTTGACAGACAAAGCAAAAGCAGTACAATGCAAAGCAAAGACATGAAACAGAAGACAATAACAGATCTGACCTTAAAAAGATGGCGGCCAAAGGCAAAGAAAGACAATAAAGAGATGATAAAAAGTTTAAAAGAAAGATGAAAAGTTAAAAAAAGAAGTTAAAAAGAAAGATTATCTAAAGACAACATTACATAAAAGCAAGTCCGTAAAAATGGGTTTTAAGAAGTGATTTAAAAGAAGTTGCTGATTCTGCAAGCCTTATCTCCTCAGGCAGGTCGTTCCAAAGTTGAGGGGCCCTGATGGCAAAAGCACGCTCACCTTTAGATTTAAGCCTCAACTTTGGAACAGCCAGAAGGGCCCCACCTGAGGATCTAAGGCTGCAGGCTGGCTCATACATGGTCAGCATATCTGTTATGTAGCTTGGAGCCAGATCCAGACGTGCTTTAAAAGTAATCAGTAAAATCTTAAAATCAATTCTAAAATTAACAGGGAGCCAATGGAGAGAAGCCAGAATCAGGGTGATGTGATGTTGTCTGTTAAAACCAGTAAGAAGCCGAGCTGCTGCTTTCTGAACTAGTTGGAGGCAGAACAGGGATTTTTGTGTTATACCGGAAAGGAGGGAGTTGCAGTAATCTAGTCTAGAAAAAATGAAAGCGTGGATGATTTTTTCAAGGTCGGAATGGTGGAGCAGTGGCTTAATTCTGGAAATGGTTCTGATTTGGAGGAAGCAGGACTGGACAACTTTGTTAATGTGTGGTCAAATGTCAATTAGATGGTAATCTGCATGAGAAATAAAGAAAAAGAAAAAAATCATCAATTTTTTGATGATTTTTTGATGAATGATTAATTTGACCCAGACAGCGTGATCACTATAAGTGGTTTCCACTGTACTAACTAGCTGACGAGCCAGCCAGCCAAAGTGTGAATGAGTGAAAGAGATACAAATAATGTTATTGACAGCTATTTACATACTTTGCTTCTATATGCCTCTTCAGTATTTTGAAACAATCATATCAGTAGGCATTGATTATTGTTTATAATCAGTTAATGTCAGTGAAAAGGTCACATTGTGTTGATGATAACATGATTTTATATCCCTTAATTCCTCAACATGTAGATGGATATACGACATTTCTTCAAAAAAGGCGGCAGCTCCGCTGAAGGCCAGTCAGATGAGAAGATTTTGCCAGTTCAGACAAATATAAATTTAAACTGGTTGATCACTCATTAAGCCTTGAGTTTAATAAAATAACGTGTTACTGAAAACAGGCGAGGAGAGGGAGAGGAGGAAGATGAAGGAGACTGACAGAGATGAAGGAGCAGATCTGATGGAGGTTAGTGATCAAGAAGGAAGCGAGTGCAAGTTGTTGAAGCTTTCAGTTAATTACTCATACAAGGCATAAACGAGCCTAAATGATTTTATGACATTTTTAGTTTTAGAGGTTCAAAGATCAAACATCAGTCTGTGAATCAGTAACATACTTAGGACCTGCAACTTATCTAAGAGAGAGGAGATAGCATTCATTGACTTCAGTACCTTTGCTTGATCTGTGTCTGTTGTAAGTGGATGGAAAGCATTTAAGTCATATTAGATCCGTGCCGAATACAAACTATGAAGAGACAGATCTATTGTGTTGATTTTACACCTATTGCTACTCTAACAATCATGACAAACAGACATTTTGGAGCCATTTAAAATAAAAAAAATTCCTCCCCCTAGCCCCCCCAGTAAAGGCTTAGCCCCCTCCCAACCATAAATCTCTAGTGACACCCCTGGTTTATACTAGACTCACTGTATAAGGGTGTAGAGGAAGATGTTGACATTACATGTGCATTTCTTCATCAGTTAAGTAATTATATAATTAATGATGAACCGACTGTAACCTACAGTAGAGTCAATATGTTGGCCCTCTGGCCTGGTGGGTGTCAGGAGGGGTGTGTTCATACATCCTGCAGCTTAATGTAAAACAAAGAGGCAGAAAACTTTAATTTGTGTTCAGCTCTTGACTGCAGGATTTATTCTGCTTCATCAACATCAGAATACTTAAGACTTGACTCCCTGAGGTGATCAACTAAATGCTTGTAGCATCAGGTAAGTTACTGTATCCTTAAGTATAAGAGATATCTACAATATCTTCAGAAAAATACATTAGTAACCATAGCATAGGTAAATACATTGAAACTGAAGCACTGTGAAATAACCAAAATGAATGTCCGTAACTGTCCTTGTTCTTCAGTTGCTCTATGAATTACATATTAACCAGTAGAAAACAAAAAACTATTTGTTCTCATTTGGTCACTGCAACTAACATTTTCCCAAGTTTGATACTTTCATCACATTCCACATAAAACAATAATATACGTCACAGTGAGTAACTATTAAATTTACACTTTATATTACTCCTACTCCATTGTCAAAATTCACAAATTACTGTATTTATACCTCCTTTAAAGTCAGTAACAACCACACATATACAGGAAAACAGTTTAATAGACTGTGAATAACACTAGCACCTTATGTATCTTCAGATCGGTTAACAAGCCGAGACAAACCCCTTTTACGTGTCTCATTAGCATTTCTATTCTACTGTGTATTCTACCTTACTCATTAGTAACAGGTCCGCTAGCCTAGCATCACACTGTGTAGCTAAACATCCCTATTTCGACACATTACCGCAAAACTACTCTACTGTAATGTTGCACGTCATCACAAATGATTCACAACACTCTTATCCCTTAAACGGGGGTACATGCATGTGATTTTGAGGAATATTAACCCACCTTAATGAAAGAAAAGAGGCAGAGGCAGAAAACTTTAGTTTGTGTTCAGCTCGACTGCAGGATTTATTCTGCAGTGCTTCACTCTACGAGTTTTAGGTTCCTCCCAAGCAAAGTTTAAGCATCACACTGACATGGTAGCATAGTAGAGGACAATGAAATTTGGAATTGAATCACTATTTGACACAATAAAATAAAATAAAAAATATAAGGGTGTCTATTTTTAAACACATTTAACGTATTATTTTTGCAATGAACTGTACCATAGTCCCAATGACTTTTTAACATCTTTTTATGTCATTTTTAATTCCTGTATATACATTTTTAACCCTTTACACAAGAAAAATAAATTAATGCAATTTAAAAAAAAATACTACCAATGAAGAGTCATAGTGTATGTAATGACTTCCTTCGATAAAAAGCATACTGCATATCACAGAAACAACTATATTTCACTGCTAATTTTTAAATTGAATTAACGTCATTATTTTCTGTATTGTTTGTAATGTGTGCAATATATTTTTAAAAAAATGTTTTTCTTGACACACAAAAATAAATACAAAAAAAAATACAGAATTCTGACAATTAATTAACAAACAACTAAAATTTCTGACCCCAACCCCCAAAACCAATTTACAAATCTGAACCAAGCGATTACCCCTCAAACAATATCACTCATAAACATTATTACTGTCCTTTAATTCTCACTGTACTTACATCTTACAGCACAGGTAACATGCTATGCTAATACTGTAGAGCAGCTCTGACAGAAAAAGACAACAATTATTAACCAAAGTCAAAAAATAGAATAAAATAAAATAAAATAAAATAAAACAAAAAAAGGATCAGTGACTTAAACACAATGACCATGGGGGTGAAAATCTGGCTGTGGACTAGTGTTTATGGAAATGGCAAGTCCTTCATGTTGAAAATATTCTGTGATTTTAACAGGGAGAAATGAAGACGAAGATGGACCTGTTGAAAACTCTGGAGGATTTGATAGACGAAGAATTTGAGGAATTCAAGTGGCTCCTAAAGGATGAACGTCTGCAAGGCCACCCAGCCATCAAAGCATTCCGGCTGCAGAAGGCAGAGAGACGGAACACCGTGGATCTGATGGTGCAGACCTACCAACTTCCTGGAGCTGTGGAGGTGACCAAGAAGCTTTTAAAGGAAATCAACAGGAATGATCTGCTGCAGAGTTCATCAGACAGCAGCTCAGGACCAGAAGGTCAGTCACAGGAAGAGAGAAACTACAACAATCTTATGCAAACAAGATATTAAGTTGTTCACACACGATGCCATCTGTCACATCCAGACTGTGGAGGTCAGACAGAAACATTACATTCATGTTATTTATTTGTTTTAATAGTGAAGAACTTCCACATAACAAAGACGACCTTCATCTGTCTACCTTGATTAACACAAACATCTCTGCTTTCACTGTCAGTGGAAAAGTCTTCACTTCCACTCTGATATAGCAGTTCTCAGTTCAAATAAGCTTTATTGACACAAATGCTGTTAAACCATTTTCAAAGCTACATTGCATATTATTATATTTCATGAATTATTAATCAGTAGATATCAGTGATGATGAGGAGGCTTCAGAGAACAGAGGACCTTCCTCCTCTGAGACTCATCCCCCTCATCCTCTTCCTGAACTTTCCACTGACAGCAGTCAGAGTGAAGGTAAAGCTGGTCAAAGCTGCACATGCTCAGTGGCGTCTGCCTTACACAGAACTACTCTCTAGAGACTGAAAACCTGATCACTGTTATTAGTCTTTGGAGCCGTTTCTAAACAAACTAACTTGACCAAACTCTTCATAATGAAGGAACATGTCACCCAGTGAAGTGGTGTGGCTCACTGACGTGTTTGTAATAGTTTTTGGACAACAGAGGTCTACAGCACAGAGGAATAAGATATATCAGGCTTTGATACACACACAATACTTGTTAGTAGATCAGTTAATTGTTGGTTTGTTTGTTTTTTTGATCTTCTGTTCATATTTTTATGTCTCAATTTAAAAAAAACACAACATTTTCTCTCTCAGTTTGAGTGGCCAGTGATTATTTTAAAACTGGAGGTAAAAATAAGTTAGTCTGCACTAAAACTTACAGAGCAGCTTAATCATTCTCTCCTTCATGCTGCCTGCTGATCACCTGCTGTCATTTTGTGGGAAAACAGTGGCAACCTGCTAGAGGATCCTCTTCCAGTTAGGTCTCTGAGACATGAACAATATAGATTCATTTAATTGAAAACCTGATGTATTTTAAGTTCTGGTACTTTTGCTGAGGCAGTCAATTTGGGTTAGCTTGGCCCCTTGGGGCCTGCCAATTATGACGGGTCTGATTTAAGTGACTAAGTTCAGTGAAATTAAACTACAGAAGTCAACATTACACTTTTCTTAATACATGTAATACTCAACATACAATAAATATTTTTTTTTTTACATTTTCGCTTTTGTTCTCTGTGTGTAGATATGTCTGCTGCCAGCTGTCTGCAATCTGAAGATCAGTTTCTGTGCTCCATCTGTCAGGATGTGTTCACTGATCCAGTCACCACACCATGTGGACATAACTTCTGCAAAAACTGCATCACTGAACACTGGAAAAGTAATGACCAGTACCTGTGTCCGATATGTAAAAAGGTTTTCAACACAAGACCTAAGTTGAAGGTGAATACTTTCATCTCTGAGAAGGTTTCTCAGTTCAGACAGGAAGCTCAACAGAAAGCCAGCAGCAGCAGCTCAGAGCAACAAGCTGCCAAACCAGGAGAAGTTCCCTGTGACATCTGTAAAGGAACCAAACTGAAGGCCCTGAAGTCCTGTCTGGTGTGTCTGGCCTCCTACTGTGAGACTCACCTGGAGCCTCATCTTACAGTTTCACGTATTAAAAGACATCAGCTGATTGACCCTGTGGAGAACCTGGAGGGCAGGATGTGTATGAAGCACGATAAACCTCTGGAGCTGTTCTGTAAGACCGACCAGACATGTGTCTGCATGCTCTGCTCTGTTTTAGACCACAAGACACATGAGTTTGTTCCTCTGAAAGAAGGATATGAAGGAAAGAAGGCAGAGCTGGGGAAGACAGGGACTGAAATTCAGCAGATGATCCAGAAGAGACGACTGAAGATTAAAGAGATCAAACACTCAGTCGACTTCACTAAGGAAGATGCAGACAGAGAGAAAGCAGAAGGTGTTCAGGTCTTCACTGCTCTGAAGGAGTCTGTTGAGAGAAGCCTGAATGAGCTCATTGAGACGATTGAAGAGAAGCAAAGAACGACAGAGAAACAGGCTGAAGACTTCATCAAAGAGCTGGAACAGGAAATCTCTGAGCTGAAGAAGAGAAGCTCTGAGGTGAAGCAGCTCTCACGCTCTGAAGACCACCTCCACCTCCTCCAAAACTTCTCGTCCCTGAAAGCTGCTCTACCCACCAAAGACTGGACAGAGGTCAGCGTCCGTCCATCATATGAGGGGACTGTGGTGAGAGCTGTGACTCAGCTGGAGGAGACACTCAGTAAAGAGATGAAGAAGCTGTTTGAGGTTGAGCTGAAGAGGGTCCAGCAGTATGCAGTGGATGTGACTCTTGATCCTGATACAGCACATCCTAATCTCATCCTGTCTGATGATGAGAAACAAGTAAATCACGGTGATGTGAAGAAGAATCTCCCAGACAACCCAGAGAGATTTTCTGATTGTATTAATGTTTTAGGAAAGCAGAGTTTCTCTTCAGGCAGATTTTACTTTGAGGTTCAGGTTAAAAGGAAGACTGACTGGGATTTAGGAGTGGCCAGAGAGTCGATCAACAGGAAAGGAGAAATCACACTGAGCCCTCATAATGGTTACTGGACTATATGGTTGAGAAATGGAAATGAGTATGAAGCTCTTGATGATCCTCCAGCCAGTGTCTTTCTGAAGTCTCAGCCTCAGAAGATGGGGGTGTTTGTGGATTATGAGGAGGGTCTGGTCTCCTTTTATGACGTAGATGCTGCAGCTCTTATCTGCTCCTTTACTGGCTGCTCCTTCACTGAGAAACTCTACCCATACTTCAGTCCTGGTCCTAATGATGGTGGTAAAAACTCCGCCCCTCTGATCATCTGTCCTGTCAATCAAACTGAGTAGAGTAATCACCTGTTTTATGTCATAAATGTGTCTTTGTTTTTGAAGAGAGTAAATAAACAAACACATTCTTGTTTATTATGAGAAAAAACACAAACTAGGATTTCTATCTAAAATTAAATCATTCATCAATCAAGTTTCATTTCTAGTCAAAAACACAAAGTTTCCAAAAATTAAAACTTTCAATTTGAAGTGAAACCACAGAAAACAAAGTGTGAATATTTCACAGTGTCATAAAGCTTCATTGTAGAGTTCGGCTGAGACCATGACTCCACAGAATATGTGTCAATATTTTACAGGCTGTAATAAGTGCTGAAACACTTAATGACAGAACAACAGAAATGAATTGATTGATTGATAATCGTTTAAATTATTTGTCAGACAAACATTCTCAGGCTCCATCTTTTTAAATGTGAGGTTTTGCTGCTACTCTCTGCTCTATATGATGATAACTTGAATATTTTTGGGTTTTGGACTGTTGGTCAGACAAAACATTCAAAGACACCTTGAACTCTTAGAAACTGTGATGAATATTTTCACTATTTTCTGATATTTTATAGATTAAATAATGACTAAAAACAAGTCAAAACAAGATTAATTGTTCATGAATATAATCATTAGTTGCAGCTCTACAGTTGATTAATAGAATATGTGTATAATGTGTATAAAGGATTTTCTTATCTTGTCTGAGGTTTGTTTAGTTTCTGTCCACTTTGGCCAATTTGTTTGTTTGAATACTGAATAGATTGATTATGATTTAAAGAAATCTGTAAATATGTGATTGTAAAAACCTGTAAACTAAACTATGTCTGTAGTTTTAATGTAAAGCTTTAAAAACATGGCCTGAGTAAGCAGTGACTTGTTGAACACCAAACACAAAAAATAAAAGCTGGTTTACAGAGAAGCTGTGTTTGTGTTTCTGTTACAATTCATTAACAATCACAAATGTTTTTCTGCTTTCTTTAACAAACACTTATTAGTCTACATATGCAGCTTTGTATCATCATGTTTCAATATTTTCTCTCTGCACTGATTATTGTTTTTTACTTAATTGAACTACAATCTACTGAGAGGTTTATTTTCTACTGAAGTAAATTATCCAAATGTTTTTTATTGTTTCACATTGTTGAACTTCATGTCAACTGTACAGTAACCAATATTTCAATTAAAGGAGATTCTGCAAACTCTTTCTGTACAAATAGAACAAACTACTATCAGCACAGAAAACCAGTCTGGACCAACAGCCTGTGGACTCCTGTTCCATGTCAATAGTCAGTAAATTATTGTACTGGTTTGTAGCCGTTTTTAAAAGGTTCAGTAATTCCCTAAAAAAGATGATTTCTGTAGTTATTAAAGGACGGGTTCACAATTGTTCAAACGTGTCTGAAAAACAACAGTCAGGAGCCCAAATGAACATTAAAGCTGTTTTTCTTGCTGTAATCATTCCTCCTATTCATACTGACCATAAGAAGATCCCTTCATAATGACCTTACAATGGAAGTGATGGAGGACAAAATCCACAGTCCTCCTTCTGTGCAAAAATGTATTTAAAAGTTTATCTGAAGCTAATATGAAGCTTCAGCGTCCAAATGAGTCAAATCAAGTAGATATCTTTCAACGTTACAGTCTTTTTAGTGCCAAAGTCCCTCTTTTTGTTACTATACTTCCACCTGCAGCTCAACAGGGAAACACTGTCCGAGGAAACACAAAGAGGGAATTTGATGCTAAAAAGACTGTAAATGTGTCAGATATCCACTTGATATGACTAAATCAGACTGCTGAAGCTGAATAGAAGCTTCACATCTACTTTTAAATGACTGTGTGGACACACTGGATTTTGGCCTCCATCACTTCCATTGAAAGCACATTTGAAGGATCTTTTAATATCCAGTATGAACAGGAGGAATGATTACAGCGAGGAAAACCTCTTTCACTGTTCATATGGACACCTGACTGTTGTGTAAACTTGAAAAATTGTGACCCTGTCATTTAACATTCTACAATTACACACTACAAATTTGGATTTTAAAGGCTAGTTATGATTATTTTAGACTAAATAACAGTCTGTCAAACGGAAGAAAGCAAAAACTGGATAAAGATGAAAAAAATTCACATAGACTTTTTATTTAAAAACAATCTCTTTGTATGGTATTTAGTATGAATTTAAATGAGAACATTTGTTAGTTTATGGTGTTCCAGTTTGTTCAACCTTCAAGCGAGACAGATAAAAATGATTCAATTTTCTCCACCAGATTTACATACAGTATAGTGAACGCTCTGAAACAACATTGAGTTCAAAGACGTAAAATGTTTAGAAGAAATATTATTGAACATTTAAATGAATTTATAAAATGTGACTTGCTGTAATCTGAAAAAAAAAACTTTTGAAAATACTATAAAATACAATTTTCCAGTTGTTTTTGGTGGATTCTTGGCTTCTTCTTGACATCTTTTGACTTTAGAAACAACAGTCGTCAAAAACAAAAATGGAAAGCTCAACAACAGCTTGAGTTGAGATTGTTTTGTCAGTTTATGAAAGTTGTTTTTACTGTAAATATCCCCTCCAAACATGTTTTACTGTAAGATATATAAAACATATCCAGCTTTTTTCACCAAAAGAAGTTCAGTTACCTGGTTAAAAACCCGTAAAAGCAACATCTCCTCCTTCTCTTTCATTAAAGATCCAGAATCTCTGAATATTGTTCATTTAGTCAAATAAAGTTTTCCTGCTGGACACCAGACGTCTCCTCCTTCACTGTAAAGTCTCAGTGTTTGTGCTCTGAAGGCTTCAAGTTTCCACATCACACTTGTCAGTTTCATACTGGACCACGATTGGCTCCAAACTAGTTGTGATGTCACAAATCCTGCTGGTAGGTAAACATCTTTGTCACAAACCTGGCTCGGGCTTGTAACAAAGGAGAGAGTCCACACTGAATAATGGTGCAAAAATGATATTTATTTAACTAAACATAACTTAAATACGGGAATTGTTGTATCAGTGGTGTAAGGTGGGTGTATGGATGCATGAAATGTTGAATACAAAAGTAAAGAAACACAAGTTCATAACAACTTAATCTAATGTGCAAGCCATGTGGATGGGGGTACTGCTGTTCAGCAAAAAAGAGAGAGAGACGCCTGGGCCGGCAGCCTTTTATATCCTTTGGGCCACTCCCTCTTCAGGTGCAGCCGATCAACTGACAGACCTCTTACCCTCCCATTCCTGGAAGAAAAACAACAAAAGTAACTGGAGAGAACTAGAGGCAAATAAAGAATGAGGGAAAGAGAGAAAGAAAGCAAGAGAGAGGGAGAGAACAAGAGAGGATTGTCACATCTTAAACTGGGATTTAAGGTGAGTTGAGTGAAACTTTCCTCCTTCAGCAGATGAATGAAAACAAACTCTGAACATACTGTATACATACACATATTTGGGATTTGAGAAGAGGATGCAGGAAACTCACCTGATGGGTCTCTACTTTAGTTAACACTGACCTCTGCTGGTGAGTAGCTGTAACTTCATGTCACACTTTGAGGTGAGTTGACATTTATTGTTTTGTCCTACATGGACTGAACTTTATATTTGTGTTAATATGGGAGAGATGTGTCTTTTGTTTCCAGCAGAAACGAGTAGTGAACACAACACTGACATATCATCACCTTTTAAGTCGATATGTTGAACTTGTTAGCAAACAGTTGTTTATTTCCACATCCAGCAGTTATGGAGCAACATTATCATTAATTTGGAGTCGTGTTTCTGTCCACCTGGTGAATGTAAGTCCAATATTCACTCTCTTTTAGCTCTTGTTTTTACTCTCTACCAACTCCTGAGGGAAATATCTGGCTCTTTATCTGCTAAATGCTCCACTATGTTCACCAGCTAGTCTACAGCTAACTGTGTCTGTTTGCTGTTTGTTGCTGAGCAGGTAGTGTACAGCGGCTTTTTACAGCTTTTTCTCTGAAAACGACGCTATGAGACGCCGAGAGTCTCAGAACAGTAAAGTTGCAGCCGGACAGATAAACAATGAGCTGAAACTCACTATAAAACTCCGTAAAGCCGAGAGGAGCTGCAGAGTCTCTGATAATTCTCTGTAGGTTCATCACTACGAGCCAAACACATTACACACTGACAGTGAAAACATTTTATTATGAAAAATATAGATTATAGCTGCTTTAAACAGAAACTCTTTAAAGAGGCCTCTCAGGTTGTATTGATGCTTTTCAAACACTAGATGGTGTCAGTGTCCAACAGTTCATCAGTCAGTCAGTAATATCACACTGTGCTGTCTGCTGTTTCTAATGTACTGTAATACTGTAATAATGTACTTTAATGGCATATAAAGTCAAATCTTACTCTACTTGATGTTACATCACAGAATATTTTATCTTCCACATTTAGACTCTGATTAGACAAAACTCTGAATTCTTTTGACCATTAGAAGATCCCTTCATAATGACCTTACAATGGAAGTGATGGGGGACAAAATCCACAGTCCTCCTTCTGTGCAAAAATGTATTTAATAGTTTATCTGAAGCTAATATGAAGCTTCAGCGTCCAAATGAGTCAAATCAAGTAGATATCTTTCAACGTTACAGTCTTTTTAGTGCCAAAGTCCCTCTTTTTGTTACTATACTTCCACCTGCAGCTCAACAGGGAAACACTGTCCGAGGAAACACAAAGAGGGAATTTGATGCTAAAAAGACTGTAAATGTGTCAGATATCCACTTGATATGATTAACTCAGACTGCTGAAGCTGAATATAAGCTTCACAGAGACTTTTAAATGACTGTGTGGGACACACTGTGGATTTTGGCCTCCATCACTTCCATTGAAAACACATTTGAAGGATCTTCTAATATCCAGTATGAACAGGAGGAATGATTACAGCGAGGAAAACCTCTTTCACTGTTCATATGGACACCTGACTGTTGTTTTAAGACACACTTGAAATATAGTGAACCCGTCTTTTAAGTTACACCCCTCACCATTAACATTTAGGACAGTTCAATCAAAATTTATACACTTTGAGTTAAGGTGAGTTAAGTTTGTCAAAAGGTGCCCAAACTTTTGCATACAGCTGTATATACCTATACACTACAGGATCCTTCTCACTTAAATGTTTGCACATTGATTTATACAATTTAAGGTATTATAATATATATTGTATGTAGATTATTTTAAATAAATAATTGAACTAATTTAATTTCTTATTTCAGTCTCATTTATTTCATTACAATAGGACTTCATCTATTTTCTTGCTGTAACTTGAGTTTCCCCCCCAATGAACAATAAAGTCTGATCTAATAAAAGGTTTCTGTTACTGCAATAAAAGTTTCTTAAACAGGGAAGATCACAGTCATCAAGATTTACTAAAACAGGTTGAGGATTCAAACCATCCAACTCCTGCTAGCAAACACTTTTTAATTCTTTAAATGTTCCAAACCTCAGATTGACAGCAGAGCTGCTGACATGACGTTAGCTCTGTGGCTAACAGGGTTCACACTACAACTCCCAAACTCCCAAAGGACAGTGCTGGCAGTGTGAAGCATCACTCAGTACAGAGATGATAGATTCTACATTTATCCCTGTCAGGACTGTGGTGGTTCACCACAAAACAACTAATTGGCTTTATAGTTAAGGAACAAATAAGGTAGAACATGAAGCAAAATATAGAAATTGTATCTGCATGAAATAAAATAAGATCATCCTTTGGTTGTTGTCGACTGTCTTTCACCTCTTTTTGTGAAGTAAACTGGAAACTGTTTGTAGAAGTTAAAAAATGTGTTTTTGAAATAACTGTTGATTTAACATCAACGTTGACCAGATGACATTTGTTGAACTCAGTTCAAGATAAAGAGAAAAAGGAGTTAACATGAAAACTGGCTGCCTGTTATTTACAGTCTCACCTTTGCTCCATGATATTTCACAACAATCCTGTAAGTCAGAAGGAGGAAACAAACTCACAGTCAGAGCTGCAGTAAGAGGAGGAGCAACACTGGAGAGACATGACAGACAGGTTCACTGACATTCTCCACAAATTAAACTAAAGTTTGTCAGAGCGATAGCAGAGCTGCAGTCAAGTCTCTCCACTTCTGTCCAAATAAAAATTAAACTGAGTTCATCAAGTCTTTCTCAACAACACAGCAGAGTCTCTGCCAAACACTGGTGAGTACAACTGATCATATTTAATGTTTCAACAACCAGCTTTAACACAGCAGACAGGAAGTTCCACTCTTTTCATTTCATACTGACACTTGTGAAATTAGTGACAATATAACTAAAGATGTTTTTACACAGATTCAGTGAAACAACTTTAATTGTTTTTTAAACAGTCTCTCTGTGTCAGTTCTCAGGACTTTTGTAACTTGTAACTGAATCTCTGTGGTTTGGAGTTCAGCTTCACTCCAACCTTCCTGGTCTTATTACTATTTACTGACCACTTCCTACAGACACACTGCATTCTATTTCCTGTAGCTGTTTCACATTAAAAGCGTTCTACCAACAAGCAGCAGCTCTTATTGTGAAGCAGCTGCAGGTAATAAAAGGTGTTTGTCACCAAGTTAGCAGAGCTTTGTTAGCAGTGCTATTCTTCAATAACAGTTGGTCTACACAACAAGATATGGACATATTCTGTGTTATGTTGTCAGTGGTTCATTTTAAAGATTGTATGGAAGAATAGTACAAGCAGAAACAGCCACAATGAGCTGTTAGATAAAGAGCTGCAGATGACAGTCTCTTACTGTGTTTGTGTAAACCAGCTCACATAAAACACGTCATCAAAGTAAACAACGACTTTAAACTCACCATGCAGCCTTGTGGATAACTGTTTGAGCTGCCAGCACGACTTCAATGATCACGGTTGCTCACGACTCCGTTCACGTGTTCCCATCCCGATCGATAACAGAAATATAATTCAATGTTACTTTACCTAATATCACATGTTATACTTGATACAACAGTAATTATCCTTTATAAGTTTTAACAAATAATTGAAATTTAATTTTAAACAAATTGTGTCTTTTGTTTTTCACTCTCAGTGTGTAGATATGTCTGCTGCCAGCTGTCTGCGATCTGAAGATCAGTTTCTGTGCTCCATCTGTCTGGATGTGTTCACTGATCCAGTCACCACATCATGTGGACACAATTTCTGCAAAAACTGCATCACTGAACACTGGAACAGTAATGTCCAGTACCTGTGTCCGATGTGTAAAAAGGTTTTCTACACAAGACCTGAGCTTCACATCAACACTTTCATCTCTGAGATGGTTTCTCAGTTCAGACAGGAAGCTCAACAGAAAGCCAGCAGCAGCAGCTCAGAGCAACAAGCTGCCAAACCAGGAGAAGTTCCCTGTGACGTCTGTACTGGAACCAAACTGAAGGCCCTGAAGTCCTGTCTGGTGTGTCAGACCTCCTACTGTGAGACTCACCTGGAGCCTCATCTGACAATATCACGTCTGAAAAGACATCAGCTGATGGACCCTGTGGAGAACCTGGAAGACAGGATGTGTATGAAGCACGATAAACCTCTGGAGCTGTTCTGTAAGACCGACCAGACATGTGTCTGCATGCTCTGCTCTGTTTTAGACCACAAGACACATGAGTTTGTTCCTCTGAAAGAAGAATATGAAGGAAAGAAGGCAGAGCTGGGGAAGACAGAGGCTGAAATTCAGCAGATGATCCAGAAGAGACGACTGAAGATTCAAGAGATCAAACACTCGGTTGACCTCAGTAAGAAAGATGCAAACAGAGAGAAAGCAGAAGGTGTTCAGGTCTTCACCGCTCTGAAGGAGTCTGTTGAGAGAAGCCTGAATGAGCTCATTGAGACGATTGAAGAGAAGCAAAGAACGACAGAGAAACAGGCTGAAGACTTCATCAAAGAGCTGGAACAGGAAATCTCTGAGCTGATGAAGAGAAGCTCTGAGGTGAAGCAGCTCTCACGCTCTGAAGACCACCTCTACCTCCTCCAAAACTTCCCATCCCTGAAAGCTGCTCCACCCACCAAAGACTGGACAGAGGTCAGCGTCCGTCCACCATCATATGAGGTGACTGTGGTGAGAGCTGTGACTCAGCTGGAGGAGACGCTCAGTAAAGAGATGAAGAAGCTGTTTGAGGCCGAGCTGAAGAGGGTCCAGCAGTATGCAGTGGATGTGACTCTTGATCCTGATACAGCAAATCCCTGGTTCATCCTGTCTGATGATGAGAAACAAGTAAACTGTGGTGATGTGAAGAAGAATCTCCCAGACAACCCAGAGAGATTTTCTTATTGTGTTTGTGTTTTAGGAAAGCAGAGTTTCTCTTCAGGCAGATTTTACTTTGAGGTTCAGGTTAAAGGGAAGACTGACTGGGATTTAGGAGTGGCCAGAGAGTCGAGCAACAGGAAGGGACAAATCACACTGAGCCCTCGGAATGGTTACTGGACTATAGTGATGAGAAATGGAAATGAGTACAGTGCTCATAATAACCCTTCAGTCCGTCTCTCTCTGAAGTCTCAGCCTCAGAAGGTGGGGGTGTTTGTGGATTATGAGGAGGGTCTGGTCTCCTTTTATGACGTAGATGCTGCAGCTCTTATCTACTCCTTTACTGGCTGCTCCTTCACTGAGAAACTCTACACATTCTTCAGTCCCTGTCCTAATTATGGTGGTAAAAACTCCGCCCCTCTGATCATCTGTCCTGTCAATCAAACTGAGTAGAGTAATCACCTGTTTTATGTCATAAATGTGTCTTTGTTTTTGAAGAGAGTAAATATACAAACACACTCTTGTTTATTATGAGAAAAAACACAAACTAGGATTTCTATCTAAAATTAAATCTCTATTTAAACATCTGATCAAATCCACAGAACTTTAGTTTCATTTCTAGTCAAAAACACAAAGTTTCCAAAAAAAACAAAACTTTCAGTTTGAAGTGAAACCACAGAAAACAAAGTGTGAATATTTCACAGTGTCATAAAGCTTCATTGTAGAGTTCAGCTGAGACCATGACTCCACAGAATATGTGTCAATATGTTACAGGCTGTAATAAGTGCTGAAACACTTAATGACAGAACAACATAAATGAATTGATTGATTGATAATCGTTTAAATTATTTGTCAGACAAACATTCTCAGGCTCCATCTTTTTAAATGTGAGGTTTTGCTGCTACTCTCTGCTGTATATGATGATAACTTGAATATTTTTGGGTTTTGGACTGTTGGTCAGACAAAACATTCAAAGACACCTTGAACTCTTAGAAACTGTGATGAATATTTTCACTATTTTCTGACATTTTATAGATTAAATAATGATTCAATATCAGGTTAAAACAAGGTTAATTGTTAATGAAAATAATCATTAGTTGCAGCTCTACAGTTGATTAATAGAATATATGTATAATGTGTATAAAGGATTTTCTTTTTTTGTCTGAGGTTTGTTTAGTTTCTGTCCACTTTGGCCAATTTGTTTGTTTGAATATGGAATAGATTGATTATGATTTAAAGAAATCTGTAAATATGTGATTGTAAAAATGTGTAAACTAAACTATGTCTGTAGTTTTAATGTAAAGCTTTAAAAACATGGCCTGAGTAAACAGTGACTTGTTGAACACCAAACAAAAAAAAATAAAAGCTGGTTTACAGAGAAGCTGTGTTTGTGTTTCTGTTACAGTTCATTAACAATCACAAATGTTTTTCTGCTTTCTTTAACAAACACTTATTAGTCTACATATGCAGCTTTGTATCATCATGTTTCAATATTTTCTCTCTGCACTGATTATTGTTTTTTACTTAATTGACCTACAATCTATTGAGAGGTTTGTTTTCTACTGAAGTAAATTATCCAAATGTTTTTTTTATTGTTTCACATTGTTGAACTTCGTGTCAACTGTACAGTAACCAATATTTCAATTAAAGGAGATTCTGCAATAGATTCTGCAAACTCGTTCTGTACCAATAGAACAAACTACTATCAGCACAGAAAACCAGTCTGGACCAGCAGCCTGTGGACTCCTGTTCCATGTCAATAGTCAGTAAATTATTGTACTGGTTTGTAGCTGTTTTTAAAAGGTTCAGTAATTCCCTAAAACAGCTGATTTTTGTAGTTTTTAAAGGACAGGTTCACAATTGTTCAAATGTGTCTTAAAACAACAGTCAGGAGCCCAAATGAACAGTGAAACCTGTTTTTCTTGCTGTAATCATTCCTCAAATCCGTGATACGATCTGAACCATGAGTTTTCTGATCTGTTGCACCCCTAGTGTTAACATGTCAGCTTTGTAGATTATATTTTTTGTATCATGCACATAGATAAGAGTGTGTAAGTCATGTATTTGATACATGCATTAATACTTTTTGATGTGAAGCTACACTTTTAGATCTGTGAATGTTTTTAGTGTTCAGTCTTTCTAGTATTCAGCACTGATCTGTTTCTGTATCACATTATAAGCTTTGTGCTACTTTATATATTTCTGTATACTAAGAAAATACACAGGAAACATGTGTAAATCATGTGATATCTTGTCTGTTTTTGATGAGAACATAAATCTGTTGTCACAATAGAACAATACTATAAACTTGAATTTCACTTTGTTGGTAAAATCACACATCTGAACCAGTCCATGGCTAAAATGAGCTCTTCTTTGTTTAGAAACAATATGTATATGCTAAATGTCTTTAAAGAAGCAGCCTTTACACCACTCAGGGGTTTTTGTTTTTAAAAGCAAATTGTTTTATTGGCATATAAAATTGCCCCCCACCCCTCTGATTTCATCAGGTGGGGAACAATGATATAGTTTTATTTATTATAAATAAAAATGTATTTTATTTATTTATAAGAAACACAAGTTCATAACAACTTAATCTAATGTGCAAGCCATGTGGATGGGGGTACTGCTGTTCAGCAGAAAAAGAGAGAGAGACGCCTGGGCCGGCAGCCTTTTATATCCTTTGGGCCACTCCCTCTTCAGGTGCAGCCGATCAACTGACAGACCTCTTACCCTCCCATTCCTGGAAGAAAAACAACAAAAGTAACTGGAGAGAACTAGAGGCAAATAAAGAAAGAGGGAAGGAGAGAAAGAAAGCAAGAGAGAGGGAGAGAACAAGAGAGGGCTGTCACATCTTAAACTGGGATTTAAGGTGAGTTGAGTCAAACTTTCCTCCTTCAGCAGATGAATGAAATCAAACTCTGAACATACTGTATACATACACATATTTGGGATTTGAGAAGAGGATGCAGGAAACTCACCTGATGGGTATCTACTTTAGTTAACACTGACCTCTGCTGGTGAGTAGCTGTAACTTCATGTCACACTTTGAGGTGAGTTGACATTTATTGTTTTGTCCTACATGGACTGAACTTTATATTTGTGTTAATATGGGAGAGATGTGTCTTTTGTTTCCAGCAGAAACAAGTAGTGAACACAACTCTGACATATCATCACCTTTTAAGTCGATATGTTGAACTTGTTAGCAAACAGTTGTTTATTTCCACATCCAGCAGTTATGGAGCAACATTATCATTCATTTGGAGTCGTGTTTCTGTCCACCTGGTGAATGTAAGTCCAATATTCACTCTCTTTTAGCTCTTGTTTTTACTCTCTACCAACTCCTGAGGGAAATATCTGACTCTTTATCTGCTAAATGCTCCACTATGTTCACCAGCTAGTCTACAGCTAACTGTGTCTGTTTGCCGTTTGTTGCTGAGCAGGTAGTGTACAGCGGCTTTTTACAACTTTTTCTCTGAAAACGACGCTATGAGAGACGCTGAGAGTGAACCAGAACAGTAAAGTTGCAGCCGGACAGATAAACAATGAGCTGAAACTCACTATAAAGCTCCGTAAAGCCGAGAGGAGCTGCAGAGTCTCTGATAATTCTCTGTAGGTTCATCACTACGAGCCAAACACATTACACACTGACAGTGAAAACATTTTATTATGAAAAATATAGATTATAGCTGCTTTAAACAGAAACTCTTTAAAGAGGCCTCTCAGGTTGTATTGATGCTTTTCAAACACTAGATGGTGTCAGTGTCCAACAGTTCATCAGTCAGTCAGTAATATCACACTGTGCTGTCTGCTGTTTCTCATGTACTGTAATACTGTAATAATGTACTTTAATGTCATATAAAGTCAAATCTTACTCTACTTGATGTTACATCACAGAATATTTTATCTTCCACATTTAGACTCTGATTAGACAAAACTCTGAATTCTTGTTTTGTCTTCAGAGCAGCTTTAGTTAACACATTATTTATTGATGTTTCAACAAAGTAGATCAACAAAATCATGTTTTGCCATCAAAAGTTAATGAGAATTAATCAGCAACAGGCTACTGCACCATCCTAAAAGAGTAGTGAAGTATAGTAAACATATTTTAAAGGAGAATAAAGACTAATTGACTCAGTACAATGTAAAAAAATAACCCTGCTGCCAAACATCAGAAAAAATGTTTCTATTCTGTAACACATGACTGCAAAACTGTGCAGAAAAAGTGACGCAGACAGGTGTGAAGGAGACAAAGCAAAGCTCATCTTCTTCATACAGACGCTGCAGGAGCTGATTATTCTGTTTGTAAAAATGCAAAACTGACAATGTGTTCATGAATTTAAAAAAAACTTTGTGTCACATGTTTGTTTTGCGTCTTTAATCTGACAGCAGGACTCAGAATGAGGTTTTACCTTCAAAACAAACTGTAAAGAATATGAAAGGAAACATTCTTCACAACTTGTTCATTTTATACCTAAATAACTTCTCTGCACACAAGCAAATATGGGCTGATTTACCTCCATTTCTTCCCTTCTGTGTGCTCTGTGCATGCAGGGACACATTCAGTGATTTGGAGGCTCGATAGACAAACCCAAGCATTGGTCCTCTGTCGCTGCTTTACTTTCAGCATTTCATTATAACGCTGTTATTAGCAGTGATAAAAGAAGAACTCAGATCTTTTTGCAGGTAAAAATATTTAAGGACAGATTCACAATTTTCCAAACGTGTCTTAAAACAACAGTCAGGAGCCCAAATGAACATTAAACCTGTTTTTCTTGCTGTAATCATTCCTCCTGTTCATACTGACCATTAGAAGATCCCTTCATAATGACCTTACAATGGAAGTGATGGAGGACAAAATCCACAGTCCTCCTTCTGCGCAAAAATGTATTTAAAGTTTACCTGAAGCTAATATGAAGCTTCAGCGTCCAAATGAGTCAAATCAAGTAGATATCTTTCAACGTTACAGTCTTTTTAGTGCCAAAGTCCCTCTTTTTGTTACTATACTTCCACCTGCAGCTCAACAGGGAAACACTGTCCGAGGAAACACATAGAGGGAATTTGATGCTAAAAAGACTGTAATTGTGTCAGATATCCACTTGATATGACTAACTCAGACTGCTGAAGCTGAATATAAGCTTCACAGAGACTTTTAAATGACTGTGTAGACACACTGTGGATTTTGGCCTCCATCACTTCCATTGAAACAAATTTGAAGGATCTTTTAATATCCAGTATGAACAGGAGGAATGATTACAGCGAGGAAAACCTCTTTCACTGTTCATATGGACACCTGACTGTTGTTTTAAGACACATTTGAAATACAGTGAACCCGTCCTTTAAGTTACACCCCTCACCATTAACATTTAGGACAGTTCAATCAAAATTTATACACTTTGAGTTAAGGTGAGTTAAGTTTGTCAAAAGGTGCCCAAACTTTTGCATACAGCTGTATATACCTATACACTACAGGATCCTTCTCACTTAAATGTTTGCACATTGATTTATACAATTTAAGGTATTGTAATATATATTGTATGTAGATGATTTTAATAAATATTTGAACTGATTTTTTTTTTATTTCAGTCTCATTTATTTGATTAAAATAGGACTTCATCTATTTTCTTGCTGTAACTTGAATTTTCCCACCAATGAATAATAAAGTTTTATCTAATAAAAGGTTTCTGTTACTGCAATAAAAGTTTCTTAAACAGGGAAGATCATTACAGTCATCAAGATTTACTAAAACAGGTTGAAGATTCAAACCATCCAACTCCTGCTAACAAACACTTTTAATTCTTTAAATGTTCCAAACCTCAGATTGACAGCAGAGCTGCTGACATGACGTTAGCTCTGTGGCTAACAGGGTTCACACTACAACTCCCAAACTCCCAAAGGACAGTGCTGGCAGTGTGAAGCATCACTCAGTACAGAGATGATAGATTCTACATTTATCCCTGTCAGGACTGTGGTGGTTCACCACAAAACAGTCTGAACTAATTGGCTTTACAGCAAAGGAACAAATAAGGTAGAACATAAAGCAAAATATAGAAATCATATCTGCATGAGATAAAATAAAATCATCCTTTACTTGTTGTCAACTGTCTTTCACCTCATTTTGTGAAATAAACTGGAAACCTTTTGTAGAAGTTAAAGAATGTGTTTTTGAAATAACTGTTGATTTAACATCAATGTTGACCAGACGACATTTGTTGAACTCAGTTCAAGATAAAGAGAAAAAGAAGTTAATAGTTACATGAAAACTGGCTGCCTGTCAAGTACACTATCACCTTTGCTCCATGATATTTTACAATAATGCTGTAAATCAGAGGGTGGAACTAAACTCACAATCAGAGCTGCAGTAAGAGGAGGAGCAATACTGGACAGCTAAAAGAGCTGCAGCGTCACTCTCCTGAAATAAATCTAAAGTTTATCAGAGCGACAGCAGAGCTGCAGTCGAGTCTCTCCACTTCTGTCCAAATAAAAATTAAACTGAGTTCATCAAGTCTTTCTCAACAACACAGCAGAGTCTCTGCCAAACACTGGTGAGTACAACTGATCATATTTAATGTTTCAACAACCAGCTTTAACACAGCAGACAGGAAGTTCCACTCTTTTCATTTCATACTGACACTTGTGAAATTAGTGACAATATAACTAAAGATGTTTTTACACAGATTCAGTGAAACAACTTTAATTGTCTTTTAAACAGTCTCTCTGTGTCAGTTCTCAGGACTTTTGTAACTTGTAACTGAATCTCTGTGGTTTGGAGTTCAGCTTCACTCCAGCCTTCCTGGTCTTATTACTATTTACTGATCACTTCCTACAGACACACTGCATTCTATTTCCTGTAGCTGTTTCACATTAAAAGCTTTCTACCAACAAGCAGCAGCTTTTATTGTGAAGCATCTGCAGGTAATAAAAGGTGTTTGTCACCATGTTAGCAGAGCTTTGTTAGCAGTGCTATTCTTCAATAACAGTTGGTCTACACGACAAGATATGGACATATTCTGTGTTATGTTGTCAGTGGTTCATTTTAAAGATTGTATGGAAGAATAGTACAAGCAGAAACAGCCACAATGAGCTGTTAGATAAAGAGCTGCAGATGACAGTCTCTTACTGTGTTTGTACAAACCAGCTCACATAAAACACGTCATCAAAGTAAACAACAACTTTAAACTCACCATGCAGCCTTGTGGATAACTGTTTGAGCTGCCAGCACGACTTCAATGATCACGGTTGCTCACGACTCCGTTCACGTGTTCCCATCCCGATTGATAACAGGGAAATATAATTCAATATTACTTCATCTAATGTCACATGTTATACTTAATACAATAGTAATTATCTTTATTTCTTTTTGAACAAATAATTGAAATTTAATTTTAAACAAATTGTTTCTTTTGTTTTTCACACTCAGTGTGTAGATATGTCTGCTGCCAGCTGTCTGCTATCTGAAGATCAGTTTCTGTGCTGCATCTGTCTGGATGTGTTCACTGATCCAGTCACCACATCATGTGGACACAACTTCTGCAAAAACTGCATCAATGAACACTGGAACAGTAATGTCCAGTACCTGTGTCCAATATGTAAGAAGGCTTTCTACACAAGACCTGAGCTTCACATCAACACTTTCATCTCTGAGATGGTTTCTCAGTTCAGACAGGAAGTTCAACAGAAAACCAGCAGCAGCAGCTCAGAGCAACAAGCTGCCAAACCAGGAGAAGTTCCCTGTGACGTCTGTACTGGAACCAAACTGAAGGCCCTGAAGTCCTGTCTGGTGTGTCTGACCTCCTACTGTGAGACTCACCTGGAGCCTCATCTGACAGTTTCAGGCCTGAAAAGACATAAGCTCATGGGCCCTGTGGAGAACCTGGAAGACAGGATGTGTATGAAGCACGATAAACCTCTAGAGCTGTTCTGTAAGACCGACCAGACATGTGTCTGCATGCTCTGCTCTGTTTTAGACCACAAGACACATGATGTTGTTCCTCTGAAAGAGGAATATGAAGGAAAGAAGGCAGAGCTGGGGAAGACAGAGGCTGAAATTCAGCAGCTGATCCAGAAGAGACGACTGAAGATTCAAGAGATCAAACACTCAGTCAACTTCAGCAAAGGTAATGCAGAGAAAGAGATAGCAGAAGGTGTTCAGGTCTTCACCGCTTTGAAGGACTCTGTTGAGGGAAGCCTGAATGAGCTCATTGAGATGATTGAAGAGAAGCAAAGAACGACAGAGAAACAGTCTGAAGACTTCATCAAAGTGCTGAAACAGGAAATCTCTGAGCTGATGAAGAGAAGCTCTGAGGTGAAGCAGCTCTCACACTCTGAAGACCACCTCCACCTCCTCCAAAACTTCCCGTCCCTGAAAGCTGCTCCACCCACCAAAGACTGGACAGAGGTCAGCGTCCGTCCACCATCATATGAGGGGACTGTGGTGAGAGCTGTGACTCAGCTGGAGGAGACGCTCAGTAAAGAGGTGAAGAGGCTGTTTGAGGCTGAGCTGAAGAGGGTCCAGCAGTATGCAGTGAATGTGACTCTTGATCCTGATACAGCACATCCTGAACTCATCCTGTCTGATGATGGAAAACAAGTAAATCATGGTGATGTGGAGAAGAATCTCCCAGACAACCCAGAGAGATTTTCTGATTGTGTTTGTGTTTTAGGAAAGCAGAGTTTCTCTTCAGGTAGATTTTACTTTGAGGTTCAGGTTAAAGGGAAGACTGACTGGGATTTAGGAGTGGCCAGAGAGTCGATCAACAGGAAGGGACAAATCACACCGAGACCTCAGGATGGTTACTGGACTATATGGTTGAGAAATGGAAATGAGTACATAGCTTGCAATGACCCTCCAGTCCATCTCTCCCTGCAGTCTCAGCTTCAGAAGGTGGGGGTGTTTGTGGATTATGAGGAGGGTCTGGTCTCCTTTTATGACGTAGATGATGCAGCTCTTATCTACTCCCTTACTGGCTGCTCCTTCACTGAGAAACTCTACCCATACTTCAGTCCCTGTATTAATGATGGTGGTAAAAACTCTGCTCCTCTGATCATCTGTCCTGTCAATCAAACTGAGTAGAGTAATCACCTGTTTTATGTCATAAATGTGTCTTTGTTTTTGAAGAGAGTAAATATACAAACACATTCTTGTTTATTATGAGAAAAAACACAAACTAGGATTTCTATCTAAAATTAAATCTCTATTTAAACATCTGATCAAATCCACAGAACTTTAGTTTCATTTCTAGTCAAAAACACAAAGTTTCCAAAAAAACAAAACTTTCAGTTTGAAGTGAAACCACAGAAAACAAAGTGTGAATATTTCACAGTGTCATAAAGCTTCATTGTAGAGTTCGGCTGAGACCATGACTCCACAGAATATGTGTCAATATTTTACAGGCTGTAATAAGTGCTGAAACACTTAATGACAGAACAACAGAAATGAATTGATTGATTGATGATCATTTAAATTATTTGTCAGACAAACATTCTCAGGCTCCATCTTTTTAAATGTGAGGTTTTGCTGCTACTCTCTGCTCTATATGATGGTAACTGGAATATTTTTGGGTTTTGGACTGTTGGTCAGACAAAACATTCAAAAACACCTTGAACTCTTAGAAACTGTGATGAATATTTTCACTATTTTCTGACATTTAATAGAGCAAATAGTGATTCAAAAACAGGTTAAAACAAGGTTAATTATTAATGAAAATAATCATTAGTTGCAGCTCTACAGTTGATTGATAGAATATGTGTATAATGTGTATAAAGGATTTTCTTATTTTGTCTGAGGTTTGTTTAGTTTCTGTCCACTTTGGCCAATTTGTTTGTTTGAATACTGATAAGATTGATTATGATTTAAAGAAATCTGTAAATATGTGATTGTAAAAACCTGTAAACTAAACTATGTCTGTAGTTTTAATGTAAAGCTTTAAAAACATGGCCTGAGTAAGCAGTGACTTGTTGAACACCAAACACAAAAAATAAAAGCTGGTTTACAGAGAAGCTGTGTTTGTGTTTCTGTTACAGTTCATTAACAATCACAAATGTTTTTCTGCTTTCTTTACCAAACACTTATTAGTCTACATATGCAGCTTTGTATCATCATGTTTCAATATTTTCTCTCTGCACTGATTATTGTTTTTTACTTAATTGACCTACAATCTATTGAGAGGTTTGTTTTCTACTGAAGTAAATTATCCAAATGTTTTTATATTGTTGCACATTGTTAAACTTCATGCCAACTGTACAGTAACCAATATTTCAATTGAAAGAGATTCGGCAATAGAATCTGCAAACTCGTTCTGTACCAATAGAACAAACCACTATCAGCACAGAAAACCAGTCTGGACCAACAGCCTGTGGACTCCTGTTCCATGTCAATAGTCAGTAAATTATTGTACTGGTTTGTAGCCGTTTTTAAAAGGTTCAGTAATTCCCTAAAACAGCTGATTTCTGTAGTTTTTAAAGGACGGGTTCACAATTGTTCAAATGTGTCTTAAAACAACAGTCAGGAGCCCAAATGAACAGTGAAACCTGTTTTTCTTGCTGTAATCATTCCTCAAATCCGTGATACGATCTGAACCATGAGTTTTGTGATCTGTTGCACCCCTCGTGTTAACATGTCAGCTTTGTAGATTATATTTTTTATGTCGTGCACATAGATAAGAGTGTGTAAGTCATGTATTTGATACATGCAT